>NC_057811.1:122908230-123075635 GCF_018294505.1 Triticum aestivum | reverse complement strand
CTGCCGGTTGTTTTATAAAACCGATCGGTTTTATTTCGTAAACCCTAGTTTCGGTTTTGTTTAGATCGGTTCGGTTTATTTTTTTTGGTTTATTTATTTTGCGGACGTTCGTCCGTACGTTCGTTTTAACGAACGGTTTTCGTCATTTAACCGCAGACAGCGAACGTTCGTTCGTTAGCCTGTTCGTTAGTTTTTCTTTTTCTCGGATTTTTCGCGATTATTTTCGATCGCGATTTCTGATCTGTTTTTCGTTTTAGTATAACTTTTCGCTCGTTTATTGGAATCAGGCGATTCAAGCGCCTAGAGTTTCATCTCGAAACCCTCTTTCTGGTTAACCAACTCAAACAAGTTTTTGCTACTGTAAAAATTGACTTAGGTCCAGATTAGTAAACGAAGCTTGTTTCTTTCGCCGTTTGAGTTTCGTTGCTTCGTTCGATTTGATTCTTTTTGCAAACCGGAGTTCTTAAGTTGAACTTTCTGGTTAGATCTCTTATTTTGAGTTTTATTCGTGCACCCTTGCTTGATTGCTTATGTATGTATTGTTTGTTTGTGATAGAGTACCCGGAGTGCGAAGCGTGCTACTACGAGTCTCTAGGTTTCACGGAACATCAGCAAGGCAAGTAACACTTTGATCATATCTCTTTACCACCCAGTTTTATTGCATTAGATCAATCCTCAAACTATTGCATGATTAGGATCTGATTAATATGTGGGTTTTGGGAAGTAGATGAGGTAGTACCTATTGCCATGTTTACTATCAAACCTTTGGGAGTTACTTCTACGTTTGCTTATATTGCTATGCTATGCTCGTAGACGTGGTTTGGGTTTGAGTGTATTTCATGACAGATGTGAGATTGTTCATTAATGGATCAACTTAAGGTGGTTACTTTAATTTACATATGGGTGGATTGAGGCACCTGGAGAACCCAGTGTTGCCTGTATTTTTGGATATCCCGGAGTACCCGTGTGATCATCCTATGGACCGCCACCCAGGCTCAAAGGGATCATGAGATTATTCATGCTAGAAACATTCATGTGCAGCCACAAGCTATTATGGGCTCTAGCATAGTTGAGTAGGTTACATGATCTCTTGAAGAGGTGGGCTAGCGGATGTAGGGGAAAGTAGGTGTAACTGTCCACCCGGAGTAAAGAGTATTGTTTCTGAAAGACTGTGTCTCGGTCATCCGTTTCTCAAACACCATGTAGTGCGAGAAATCAAGCGGAGGCGATCGAGTCTTGTGGGAAAAGTGCACAAACCTCTACAGAGTGTGCGAACTAATCATGGTTAGCCGTGTCCCCGGTTATGGACGTCTTGAGTATCTAGTTCTTGGATTATCATGTGAATCTCATCATCATGTTACTTAATTTAATTTGATTGGGTTAATCACGTTCTTAATTGGGATTGAGTTGGAGGTACCTTCTCAATGTTTAACAACCACCATGATAGTTAAATAAAATTTATTCCTTTGTGGTAGGGAAAAATTGGCTTTTCGCAAAACTGTAACCATAGAGCTTTCCACCAGCCAAATATGCATGTAGTGATAGCATTATTCTGTTCATTACTCTCTATGTGTTACATTGCCGGCATATTCCATGTGTTGACCCATTTTCGGGCTGCAACGTATCATGTTGCAGACTTTTCAGACGACGAGTAAGGAGCCTTAGGTCGTGGTCTTATACTCAGTGATGCCGTTGGAGTTGATGGACTCACTTTATCTTCCAAGCCTTCCGCTGTTATCTTTTTAGATGGCCTTAAGCCATATTTATTTGTATTGAGTTCTCTTGAACTATTCGATGTAATAAGAGTGTGATTGCTACTCTGTTATAAATCCATCAAAGTACTGTGCGTGTCAGCATTACCAATCCAGGGATGACACTGATGCACGGAGACTAGACTGTTTGAGGTCTGGTCGCTACAATGATAGATCAAACACGGTTCAGATTTTAGTTGCGTGTGCGATGAGGGGCATACAGTTGATCTATACGAACTGTTTGCGATGAGATAGAACAACAGAAACGGGCAGCCAGATGAAGGTGTGTGCGATATACGACATACAGTTCACTCCGATGAACCGTTTGCGATGAGTGAGGTGAACACAAACGATTCAGCTGTCACATCCCTAGCTTCTGACATTGCACTAGGCTAACTTCATGTGTGCATCATGTTTAAACTTTGAAAGAAACTTGAAATGGGGATTGCCTAAACCCTAGCATTAAAGGAATTCACTAGGTTCAACCAAAATATTTCCAGTAAATCCAAATGGCTTTCAAAAATGTTCATCATTCTTGGAAATTGCTGGAAACAGTAACCAAAGGTGATGCACATTTTTCCATGACATATTTGGGCTCTGGATTAAATCATACTCTATTTGCATTTGGGCATTTAAACGCTATTAAATATTTTAAATGCTCAAATAATCATAAACTAAAATGTTTACTGTAGGATATATTCCCAACAGTGATCATGAGTAGTTTCATGATTTTTGGAAGTGTCTAAGTATTTTTAATAAAGCCCTAAAGACTACAGAATATTAGAAAACAGAAACAAATAAAAAAGGAGAGAAAGGAAACCTACCTGGCCTCACCTGTCGCAGCCCAGCTGGCCCAACCCACCTGGCGCCTCCTGTCGCCTTCCTCCTGCCAGTAGGAGCAGCTGCGTGCTTGCACGCGCGCGGCCGAGGAGGCCAGCTCCTCCCTGCCTGCCTGCCGCTTCCCCGACGCGTCTGGACGACGCCACGCGCCACCCCGGTCCCTCTCTCCCACTCCCTCGCCCTTCCCCGCCTCTGCTCCCTCTCCGCAGCGCGCCCGAACACCCCGTGGCACACCGACGAGCACCGCCGCAACCACGGCCATCCCCTAGCCCAACCACCGTGACCAATAGCTCCGCAAGGACGCGAAGCATCTCCTCGACGAGCCACGCAAGCCGAGTCTCACCGCAACACCGCCATCGATGCCTTGTTCAACCTCGGGACCGCCGGCCATTTCCGTCAAATTCGTCGGCTCCGGACCGTCCCCGACCTCGCCGAGCGTCCCCTCGTCATCGCTGTGAGCCCCTGACCACTTACCCCTGCCCCCCTTGACGAATTCGTGCCGCAGCCATCGATCCCCACCGCGCCAGAAGCTCACCGCCGCCCGGCCTTGTCGCCGTCGTGGCCTGAGCTCGAACGGGTCGCGCCCGTGCACCTCACCGAGCTCCTGGTGACCCCAGGAGGCTGCGCAGCGTTTTACTTTGCTCGCTCGTGCCCCGCAACACCGTTTCCGCTGAGACCCGAACTCCGGCCGCCGCCTTTGAGCTCGCCGCCGTCGATATAGGTCGTCCCCGGCATAACTGACTGCACCACTCGACGCGCGGGATCGCCAGCGTCACGTAGGTGGTCTCCGCCGGCCATTTGGTTGCCGGAGCAAAAACCCGAAGCCCTCCACCGTCTCTGGCCTCGCCGGCGATGAGCCGCGGGTCAACTCCGGTGAGTTTGACCCGGGGTTGACCACAGTTTGACCGCCTGAGTCACTGACGTGTGGGGGCCACCTCGCTAACTAATCTGGCTTAGTGCTAATTAACTCGGTTAACTAGCGTTGTCACTGACCAGTGGGTCCCCCAGGTCAGGTTTGACCTGGCCGACCCAGTTGACCTGCTGACGTCATACCGATGTCATGCTGATGCAGTAAATAGTTTCTGTATTTAAAACAATTCAGAAAATCCAGAAAAAGGCTTAAACTTCTAAAAATCATATAAATTCAACCGTAGCTCCAAATGAAACAAATTATATATGAAAAATTATCAGAAAAATGCAATCTATCCATCTGTATCATTTTCATGCATGTCAAACTAAGTTATACCTGCTGTATAGGTGAAAACATGATAATGCACTATTTGAATTCATAGTTTGAATTTGAATTTGAACCTTGAGTTCAAATCAACCCAAACCTTTCTGTTACTAGTTGCATTAGGCCAAATCACGTCATATTGCCATGTCATGATCATGCATCATATTGTGCATTGCATTGATTGTGTTCTTCCTTGTTTGCCGGTGATTGTCCCCTCTCGGTAGCCGTGATTCCGACGATGAGATCGATGACACCGATGAAGAGCTATACTATCTTCGGAAGTGTCAGGCAAGCATAAACCCCTTGTTCATTCCGATACAATCCCACTCTCTCGCTCCTGCTCTCTTTTACTACATTAGGACAACAACGATTCAACTGTTACTTGTTGCGGTAGTTGAACCCCTTATCCTCTGCATGACCTGTCATTGCCACAGTAAATAGATGAAACCCACTAGCATGAGTAGGAGTTGTTTGAGCCCTGATGTGCCTACTCATTCATGCTTGTTTGTCATGCCTGCTATTGCTTAGAGTTGTGTCAGGTCTGATTCATCGGGGATGAATTGGAATGGTGATGAACATGTCCTACTGTGTGTGAGCTAAGTGTGTGAACACGATTTGGTAAAGGTAGCGGTGAGAGGCCATGTAGGAGTACATGGTGGGTTGTCTCATTGAAGCCGTCCTCAGGAACTGAGTTATGTGTTTGTGATCCATGATATAGTTACTACCACGCATTGGGCCCGAAACCAATGGACCCTCTCGGCTTCTTAATCACCCTTGTCCTCTGTCCAGGAGTTGCAAGTAGTTTCTGGTGTTTGTAGTATGCTGGAGGCCGTGGACAGCGCTGACCGAGGGGTGGGCTGTGATGCGGTAGGCACGTGGCACGGTGTACCGGGCGCCCGTTTGGTGTCTCGGGAACCCTGCACACATCGTTCGGGGCCGTATGTGGAAACCTCGGCCGGACTCCCTGCGGATGGAACCTGAATAGGCGATAAACCTGGACTAGAGACTTGAGTGTTTAGGTAGGCTGTGGCCGACTCCCTCGCCAGGCTTCCGCTTGAAGGTTGCCGAGGTACACGACGTGTACATGGTGGTAAGTGGCGAGAGCGTGTGTGACGAAGTACACCCCTGCAGGGTTAACATCATCTATTCGAATAGCCGTGTCCGCGGAAATGGACTTCTGGGTTGCCTATAACAGTTCATAGACAAGTGAAAGTGGATACTCTAAAATGCGCAAGATAAGCGTGAGTGCTATGGATGGCGTTCTCGTAGGGGGACGGGAGCGGATCCATAGTGGTGTATTGGTATGGTGAATTTGTGGACTCGTGTGCGCCACCTCAAAAGAGTTACTTGCAGTCGTAGTTCAGGATAGCCACCGAGTCAAAGCTGGCTTGCTGCAGTCAAACTCCACCACCCCCCTTTGTTGATACCGATGCATATGTAGCTAGTTCTGATGTAAGTCTTGCTGGGTACATTTGTACTCACGTTTGCTTATTTTATGTTTTGCAGAGAGACGTCAGTCTCGCTAGTAGTCCCGTGTGGACTTCGACGTTTAGCTTGATACCTCAGCTACGATCTTGTGCCCTCGGCAGGATCTAGTAAATAGTCAGGCTTCTCAGCCTTTTTCATTTGTAGATGTCTGTACTCAGACATGTTAAGCTTCCGCATGTGTTTGACTTGTATGCTCTGAATGTTGGGTCATGAGACCCATGTTTGTAATATCTGGCTCTTCGGAGCCTAATGAATAAATACTCTGAGTCGTAGAGTCTTGTTGTGATGCCATGTTGTATTTGCACATATCGAGCATATTGTGTGTATGATTGAAATGCTTGGTATGTGTGGGATCCGACAACCTAGTTGTTTATCCTTGGTAGCCTCTCTTATGGGGAAATGTAGTCTGGTGCTTCCATGAGCCTTAGTAGTCCGCTACAGCCCGGTTCACCGGAGTCCTGCTAGCCCAGCACTACCGCTCTGGACACTTGACTGGCCGGCATGTGAGTCATATCGTTCCTGTGTCTGTCCCTTCGGGGAAATGTCACGCGGTGACATCCGGAGTCCTGCCTAGCCTGCTACAGCCCGGGTTCCTGGAGTCCTGTTAGCCCAGTGCTACAGCCCGGATTCACACGCTGCTGACCGACACGTTCGATGTTGATTCATGTATGCCTGTCCCCATACATTAGTGCCGCTTTGGGTTCACGACTAGCCATGTCGGCCCGGGTTCTCTGTCATATGGATGCTAGCGACATTGTCATATACGTGAGCCAAAAGGCGCAAACGGTCCCGGGCCATGGTAAGGCGACACCCGTGGGAGTACCGTGCGTGAGGCCGCAATGTGATATGAGGTGTTACAGGCTAGATCGGTGTGACTTGGAATCGGGGTCCCGACATCAGCGTAACAAGATGTGTGTGATACCCGGCAAACAGGTCGGTAGTCAGAATTGTGTGCCATCATTATAGACAGCCCATACAGTGTTTTTTTGTGAATTGTGTGCTCGTCAGGGCACGCAGCTCAACAAACCAACCTATTGGCGATAATGTAGAAGATCTCTGTCGAATACATATTACTAACCGTCTGCGATGAGATTGACAGGATAAACAGAGATATATACAGTCTGCTTAATTTAGTTCTTTTTCTTCTTGTTGTTCTTGTTGGATGGCCCCGCGACATTGTCTTGGCGAGGACGCTTCTTGCCGCTGACCGTTGGCTTTTCATCGCTGCCGCCGTCGTCATCGTCGTTGCTGTCGTTGTCGTCCTCCTCCACCGTTCGACCATTCCTCCTCCTCATCATCGTCGCCCTCTTCTTCGTCCTCCGATGGCTCCTCGTCCGTCTGGTTGTCGTCTGACAACTCCGGAGGCGGCGTCCCTTCCATGAACCGGATATAATCAAGGTCTGGGCTCGACGCCGGACTCATGGAAGACGAGCGGGATGATTCCGATGTTGACCTATCATCGGGCGCCAGACTACTGGCCGAACTGTCGTCCTCGCTATCACTCGACATGGCTGCAGAGTGTGTGCCAGTGTGTAGCGCGGCCTGCCGGGGACGATGAAGATGGTGGACTCTTAAGCGGGGTGTGCAGAGAAGAGGAACTGCCAATTGAAGCGGGGGTTGACGTATTATCTAACCGCTGATATAATCAACCGTAATTATTTGTAACCAGTCGCTCCAAATTCCCGGGGTTGCGCATGACTCCTATTGGCTATTTGGCTGGTTTACTTTTTCAGGACAAAAACAATGAACGAGTTTTGGGATTATGCACCGGTACCGGTACAAACGGAGTAGGACAGTTGGCAAGCAATACATTGAGCTCTTCTTATTGATAAAGCCAGTAATAATCAAACTAGAAAGAAAAAGAAAAAAGACAAAGAAAAATATCTGCACGAACTTCGTGTAACATCAATGGCATATATAGGACCTAGATGTGCATTACTTAGAGCACATCTAGATGTGCTTTAGCTATACTGTCAAACAAAACCCCTAATCATCATTGCAAATAGCGCATAGAACATGGCTAATGCGACAACCACAACTACACATGCTAGTTCCTTCTTGTCTCTTGCTTTCATCTATTGCCTGTGATTGATTCTTTCTTGCTTCATCATACTGATTGTACATTCCAGATCAGCCAGTTTCTTCTTCAGCTTTACGTTATCTTCTGCGAGCTTGGTGATAACACTCCGAGCCCTGCAATGCCATTCTTCATCTAGCCAGTTAACAAAGGCACAAGCCTCATATCCCTGCCAATGTTAAATAGTATTCTGGATGAGCGGTGGCATTAACTGAAGTAAAATGATGAACTTAATTAGCACTAACCTCTAAGGGGCAACTGAGAAACCGTCTGCCAATGTCGAATCCCTCTGTGCATACACATCGAGCGGGAGTGTGCCCGTGCACACAACTCAGCTTTTGGTACTTCTCGGTGGCACAAAACTCGGAGTCGTACTCGTGTTGCGGGAGTCTGGAGTCAAGCTCCAGATCCGGCGGCAGATTACTTTCCAGGGGGGGGGGGTCATTCAGGACGGATTCAGCAAGGAGCCATACTTTGGACATGGTAAAAAAGATCAGGATAGATTGGAACCTGACAAGACGATTCGGATCCGTAGTACACCTACCTTCTGATGACCTTAGGCAAGTGCTCGGCGGCGACCGCCGTCGTTGCGGCGATATGAGCAGGAGCAGCCGCACCGAAACCATCAGCACCACTCGTCCGCATTCCCCCAATGTCAGCGCCACGCGAGGGAATTTGGAGGCTATGTAGGGATTTGGGGGAAATGGGGAAACTGTGGAGATAAGCTAACAGTCGGGAACTTCTAATGGCACTATATATATGTTGTATACGACACACTGTTTGTACATGTCATTGTGTTAGGTATTACAACGTCACACATGATTTCCGCACCAAACCGTGTGAGAAGACAATGTAGGTTAGACACGGTTGCCATTCCATAACCGTTTGTGATGTACTACCTTGTCCATATAATTGAGTTACGGTGAGATACCGTGTAAACGGCCGCTCCACGGATATCCGTAAAAAAAACAGCCGCTCTGCATATAGAGATGGCGACGACGACCTAGGCAGTGGCTACCGGAGAAGAGGTCAATCCTCGGTCGGTGGGCGGTGGCGGCGTGTCAATCCTCATTCTGCGGTGGGAGATAGGAGGAGCTCAACCATCGAGGTCGGCGGAGGCGTGATTCGAGCACATCCATCGCGGTCGATGGCGGGATAGTGGAGGTCGAACTTCAGGCGCAGCCGCACTAAGCTTTGCTCCTCGACCCTGCTATCTCGGCGTGCCGCCGCATCGCGCTTATCTGTCTGCTGGGTGGAGGTCGCCGCGCGGCTAATTAGTTAAGGTATTCTTTTCGTGAGTGGCTAAATTCAGGTATTCAATTCCTAAGTGTAGTGTTGTACTAGTACTCTGCGTGTAAATTGACTGGCCATTAATTTTTGTCATAGCACGTCTAGATAACAACATTGAGCACCCTCGGTAATTATTATAAAACCTTGTGATTTATGCACGCATCTTTGGACAACAGTTAATCCGTGTATTAATGTTGTTGTTTTGTTTTTAATTACCATTCGTGTGCTGCAGATGGAACGATCTCGATGGATGAAGAATGGGAAAACAACAGATTTTATCAGTGGCGTGACAGAGTTCATGAATTTGGCTGAAAGTAGAAAGAGGACAATTGGTGATGTGGATTACATCCTATGTCCATGTACTGATTGTGCCAATACAGAGTCACATGAAGTTGCAGATGTCCATATGCACTTAGTCTCTAGGGGATTCATGGATGGATATACACGTTGGACCAGACACGGTGAAGAGGAGGTCATGGATGAAGATACCCAGGGCAGCGAGATGCCAAACCCCGATCAGTGTCACATGGATGTTGAATCTAACATCGGGGCAGAGGCGTCAAGCTACCAATGGAACACCGGAAAGCCCAAATGCCCACTGGAAAGCCCAAATGCCAAACCCCGACGTAGATGACGACGATCTTGATATGCCAGATTTTGCTGCTATGATTGCAGATTTCGAGGGCCCAGATAAGCATATGATTGGGTACAAGGATCTGCCAACCATTGATGCGGACTCCAAGAAAGAATTGTATCCAGGTTGCAAAATGAAATATTCCAGGTTGAGTGCCACCCTGGCGCTTCTCGGATTTAAAGCAGCAAACGGTCTATCAAACAAGGGCTTCACAGAGATGTTAGGTCTTTTGAAAGAAATTCTTCCGGAAGATAATGTGCTCCCCAGAAGCACGAATGAAGCGAAGAAAATTGTTTGCCCATTGGAACTTGAAGTACAGAAGATACACCCTTGTGTGAATGATTGTATATTGTACCTTGGTGAGTGCAAAGATTATCGTGCATGTCCCACATGCAAGCATGCACGATACAAGCGCAGGAGAGCAAAGGACAAGTACAAATTGGACGACGAGATCAAGACAGGAGTCATGTTCAAGGTTGTTTGGTATTTTCCTTTAATTCCAAGGTTGAGGCATTTGTTTGCAAACCCTAGAGAGGAAAAGAGGTTGCGGTGGCATCATGATGAGCGAATTGCGGATAATTATATGAGGCACCCGAAAGATGGGGCTCAGTGGGAATTAATCAACAAAAAGTTTGAAAATTTTGCCAAGGATCCTAGAAGTATAAGGCCGGGGAGTGTACTGACGGGATGAATCCTTTTGGCGATATGAGCACCAATCACAGCACATGGCCGGTGCTTTTGTGCATATATAACCTAGCTCTTTGGTTGTGTATGAAGAAAAAATACATTATGATGTCAATGATTATCCAAGGCCCGAAGCAACCTGGAAATGACATCGACATTTACTTTCAGCTACTGGTAGAAGAACTGCTGACAGTGTGGATAGATGCGCCTGCTATAAAATGTTATGATGCTTACAGAAAGGAGCTTTTCGATCTACATGCCATGCTGGTGCACACCATTCAAGATATGCTGGCATTAGGCAACACATCGGGGCAGAAAACAAGGGGAGAAGTAGGGTGTGTCACATGCATGCATAGGACAGCTAGCAGAAGACTTCCCAACTCGCACAAAACAGTGTATTTGCATCATCATAGGTTCTTAGAGAAAAATCACACATATTGAAAGATGAAAGCTGAATTTGATGGTACGGCAGAGGCAGCTGCAGCCCCAAGATCCTATGAAGGGGTGGTGGTCCACAACATGGCTAAAAAAATTAATGTTGTGCTTGGCAAGAACCACCCTTTGGCGGTGAAACTAACACCCAAGGATCAAGTGTTTAAGATGAAATCGGTGTTCTGGAAATTACCTTACTGGGAGATTCTACGTGTACATCACTGCATCGATGTCATGCACGTAGAGAAGAACGTATGTGAAAGCATCCTTGGTACTCTGCTCAAGATTAAAGGTAAAAGAAAGGATGGTGACGGTTCACGGCTCGATATGCTTGCTGATCAATCACAATGCAAGAGTGAAGCAGAAGATGATGAAAAATTCATCAAAGCTCGCCAGAGTTACAATTTCAGTACAAAAGAAGCAACACAGTTCTTCACCTATTTGTTGTCAGTTAAGACACCCTCTTCCTACTCCGCAAACATCAGAAGTCTCCTGGATGTGAGCTCAGGTAAAATGAAGTTGGGACACATGAAGTCACATGATTGCCACATAATGTTGACACAAATCCTCCTGGTGGCCATCAGGAATCTGATGGACAAAGATATAAGAAACACACTCATTGACCTCTGTGATTTCTTCAACCAACTATGGCAAAAAGTTGTAGATCCTGAAGAGTTGGATCATATGCAAGATGATATTGCAAGAATATTGTCCAACCTAGAGATGTCTTTCCCACCGTCATTCTTTGATATCATGGTCCATCTCACTGTGCACCTTGTCGACGAGATAAAGTATTGTGGTCCTGTGTTTCTTCGCAACATGTATCCCTTCGAGCGGTTCATGGGAATCCTGAAGCGCTTTTGTCAGAACCGAACCATCCAGAGGCAAGCATCCTACAAGGTTATACCGCGGAGGAGGTGGTTGAGTTTTGCACCGAATACATGAAACAAAGACATATATGTTTGCCCCTCTCTCACCACGAGGGAAGGCTGAAAGGTAAGCCAGTCCTTGCTGGCATGCAAATGGCCGCACCCGGAGAATTGGCAGAGAAAGCCCATTTGATGGTACTGCTTAACAGCCTAGTTCTCATCGCTTATGCTAAAGAACACTTGGCGGAGATACGCCAAATATTCTTACCAATGGTGCCTTCATCAGAGGTGGAGATGAAGGAGCACACTAAGAACTACGCCGAATGGCTGAAGAATCGTTTGGCACAAGGATCCATCGATGACATTGCTACGTGGTTGGCACAAAAGCCATCACCTACGATGCTGGCGTACCAAGCATATGACATAAATGGATACACGTTCTACACTGAGGAACGTGATATGAAGACCTCGTATCAAAATAGCTCTGTTCGAATAGAATGCATGACTGTAAATGAAGCTAATAAAAGGGTATACTATGGAACCATCAAACAGATTTGGGAGCTTGACTATGTGAAAGTTAAGGTGGCATTATTCAGGTGCGCATGGATCCCTCTTGGTCAGGTAAGGATACGGATCGCATAGGAGGACCTGTGTTAATAGGACAATGATGGCATATCACGCATACCCATTCATTCTTGCCAGCGATGCTACCCAGATTTTCTTTGTGGAAGACCCCTTGCATAAGAACGGCCATTTAGCGATGCATGGGAAGAGAAGGGTACTGGGTATCGACGATGTTGCCAATCGGGACGAGTACGATGAATTTGATGATCACGCACCAGTGCAACAGAGAAGAAGTTTAAAATCATCAAAAACCCCAAGTTCATTTGGGGTCAACTTAATGATCCCAGTTCCCACATGTACATGGGAATTAAGCTGTAAGACTAGTCTTTATGCCTACCCTGCAACTTAATTTGTTCAATTTAGAACTGTCGCGTGTACTGAATTTGTGAGTTATGCCCGGTTTTCTGTTGATGTAAGAACCGTTAATATGTTGACCTTGATATGCTGTCAGCCCAGGCAATGAATATGAACTGTTTTTTTATTATTATTATATCATAGAGGTAGCACACTCAATCGATCTCACTATAGTATGTGTGAACAAAAATATGCAAGCTGGTTTGCGAATAGCACACGGTTCATTGATGAAAGCCGTGTGCCGACCAAACCCAGCCACCACCCCACCCACGATCTGAGTCGTGCTTTCTGATTGGCCAGAACCCAAACCCTATGTTACGACCAAACCCTACGTCTGCACCGTTGGATTAATTAAATGAAGAAAGAGAGGGTTAAGTATCATATCATGAAACCGTATCATAATAAATGTTATGCTACTATGTGTCATGCATGACAATATAAATAAAGTACTACATACGATACTAGCTACTCTATGATACTATGCGTTATTAGAGCAAGTAAGTACACAATAGAGTGACATAAGACTAGCCACAATGGGTAGTAACATAGAATGTTACTAGTCTATGTTACTACCTCTATAGTGGGGAGTAACATATGTGTAGTAACATGCAACACTTTAGTTATTAGGCTATAGACCCATCTTGCCTTGAGATGTGTGATGTTACTCAGACTAGCCACAATGGGTAGTAACATAGACTAGTAACATGCCCATGTGTTACACTAGTCTATGTTACTACCTTTATAGTGGGGAGTAACATATATGTGTGGTAACATGCAACACTTCATTTATTAGGCTATAGACACATCTTTCCTTGATATGTACATGTGATGTTACTCATACTACTAGTAACTAGCTATGTTACTACTTTCCTCTCTTTCTTCATTTATTGCTTGCCACATCATCTGCTTTATCTAGATATGTGTGATGTTATACTATAGTATGAGACTACCCACAGTGGGAGTAACATAGGTAGTAACATCACACATATCCACTTTCCTCCATTTCTTCATTTATTGCTTGCCACATCATCTATTTTATCTAGATATGTGTGATGTTACTACCTATGTTACTCCCACTGTGGGTAGTCTTTGTCTATAAGGAATAGAATAATATATATGTGCTTATTAGTTCGAGGAAAGAGAAGAGCAGCGGGCTCTTGGTTAGTAGAGCCAGCTGCAACAGGAGACCCAAGACACTTTGTGAGGATGTAAGGTGGGCCAATTATTGATAAACTAGTACGTATATAAAACTTATTATTGTACATACCTGCTAAGAGGTTGGCTTATATGACATGTCAACTTCTTATAGTCGACCCTTGGTTGTATTATTAACCATGCTCTTAGCGAGGTAGCTAGTATATCATAGACGACTAGCTAATATCAGACTAGCCACAGTGGGAGTAACTTCAGCAGTAACACCGACTCCAACTCAGCAAACTTGCTTATGTGGCAATAAGTTAATGAGGAGAGAGATAGTTTCGCTAAATGATAGTTATTGTAGCATCACATGTCCCAATGCAATATGCATGAGTCTGTAACCTAAGAAATGAAGCTCTGCATGACACTACACTTATGTTACTACCCACTATGAAGGTAGTAACATATATAGTCTAGGGATATGTGTATGTTACCAGTTTACTACTCTCCATTGTGGCTAGCTAGTCTCATACTCCCTCCTTTCCGGTTTAGCTAGGCTGGTTGTAATGGTATAATCAAAAGCGGTATCATGCATGCCAACTAGACTTTCTGGATGATGTGGCACACAAGAGAGGATGTGGTATCATATCATGATACCGTGTCATATTAAATGTTGTACTACTACTTTGTGTGATTAGTAAGGCAACCTAAGATGTTAACTTATGATACTATATATGCATTACGGAAGTAGCTAGTATCCTAGCTACACTATCATATGTGCATGATACTATCATATATATATGCATGATACTACTAGTATATATATATATGATACTCCCCATTACAACCAGCCTTATAGGGCTCAATTCAAAAATCTCCCCAACCAAGGTAGATGGTGAGTGGTGGAATACCTTTTGTAGTTTGCAAGAACACCCAATTAATGCTTTTGTTTTCCTAAAAAAATTATGTTTTCCAATGTATTAATTGCAATACACGCATGCATATATAAAGTACATGCATTGGTCAACTTTCTCTTAATACTTGCTTGCAATGATTTAATGCACCTTGGAATCTGGACATGTGACGGGGAACAACCAAATTGAGCCTTATAAAATGGAAAAACTAAAATTTTGAGATAAGCCTATAAACTGGAAAGGAGGGAGTATATATGCATGATATTAGTATATGATCGGCAATACCTCCGTAATGCGCGCATGCTATCATATCATGATACCGTGTCATATTAAATGTTGTACTACTACTTTGTGTGATTAGTAAGGCAACCTAAGATGTTAACTTATGATACTATATATGCATTACGGAAGTAGCTAGTATCCTAGCTACACTATCATATATATATATGTATGTATATATATACATATATATATGTATGTATATATATATACATATATATATATACACACACACACATATATATATATATGCATGATACTCCCCATTACAACCAGCCTTATAGGGCTCAATTCAAAAATCTCACCAACCAAGGTAGATGGTGAGTGGTGGAATACCTTTTGTAGTTTGCAAGAACAACCAATTAATGCTTTTGTTTTCCTAAAAAAATTATGTTTTCCAATGTATTAATTGCAATACATGCATGCATATATAAAGTACATGCATTGGTCAACTTTCTCTTAATACTTGCATGCAATGATTTAATGCACCTTGGAATCTGGACATGTGATGGGGAACAACCAAATTGAGCCTTATAAAATGGAAAAACTAAAATTTTGAGATAAGCCTATAAACTGGAAAGGAGGGAGTATATATGCATGATATTAGTATATGATCCGCAATACCTCCGTAATGCGCGCATGCATATTATCATGAGTTAGTATCTTAGGTTCCTTATTAATTACCATGCATGACACAAAGTAGTACAACATTTAATATGATACGGTATCATGATATGATACCACACACCCTCTATTTCATCATTTAACTGTGTGCCACATCATCCAAAAAGTCTAGTTGGCATGCATCATACAGCTTGATACTCCCATATTACGACCAGCCTTATTAGGGTGGCCATAGTGGGGGTATCATAGCCGGTATCATGCACCCGGGAATAGAAAATATGATGATGTGGCAAAGAAGCAGTAACATAGGTAGATACCGTAACATATATATATATATATATATATATATATAATAAATGCTATACTACTTTGTGTCATGCATGGCCATAAATACGGTCATCTATGATATATACTCCCTCCGTAAACTAATATATAAGAGCGTTTAGGTCACTATTTAGTAATCTAAACGCTCTTATATTAGTTTACAGAGGGAGCTAGTACTACTCTATGATACTATATATGCACTATGAAGGTACGTACGTAGTATCATACACTAGTATCATATGCATGATACTATATATATATAGTACTATATGATACTCCCTATATAAGGCTGGCCATAGTGGTGGTATCATAGCCGACGATGTCATGCACTCGGAAATAGCAAGTATATATGCTGATGTGGCAAAGAATTAAATATATATAAAGAGGGTTAGAGTAACATATAGTAGGTAGATACCGTATCATGTTAAATGCGATGCTAATTTGTGTCATGCATGGCAATAAATATGATCTATATATATATATATGATATACTATACTCTATGTATTATACTAGCTATGCGCTATAATTAATTAAAGGTAGTATCATATGTACTGTATATTCATGATAATAGTATATGACACTCCACTATACTCATGATTTCTTACCGTGGAAAAAATTGGAGGCGAAACGATGAACTCATGTTTTCATTCGAACAAAAATAGGATGTTAGGTAATGTAAATGTTTTCAAAGAGCACACGGTTCACCCCCGAAAGCCGTGTGTCCACTAAACCATGGCCGATGCTCGCCCCCACCCCTCTGCCACGCGCGCGATCTGAGTCGTGCGTTCTGATTGGCCAGAACCCAAACCCCAGGGATCGTACGTCTGCACCGTTGGATTCTCCTTGATCGAACGACGATCCTCATCCCTTTCGACAACACATGTACATGTTTTCAAATAGCTCCTCCCCAAAAAAATGTTTTCAAATAGCACACGGTTCACACACGAAAGCCATGTGCCTACCAAACCGTGGCCGATGCCCCCTCCCTGCGCGTGCGATCTGAGTCGTGCGTCCTGATTGGCCAGAACCCAAACCCCATGGATCGTACGTCTGCACCGTTGGATGCTCCCAGATCGAACGGCAATCCTCATCCCTTTTGACAGGAAATGCAGTCTGGCTAGGAATTGATTTATATGCAAACATGCACAGTAAATGCCAAAAAATGTCTTACATATAGCACACTAGACCTGAAATGCACCAGCAAATCAAACCCGTGGTAAAATTGTGATTGGTTTACGTGCAAAATATTTAGATGAGAAACGATGAACTCACGTCTTCATTTCAAAATTAGTACGTCTTCATTTCAAACGAAATTATTCCGTTTGTGCACACGAGCGCTTAGAGGCAACCGTTTGCATAGGCCTTTCCGCGCGCGGCGACCGGGGATATTTTTCACCCTTTTCACCTAGGCCGCTAACACCCCCCACCGTCCGCCCGCGTTTCACTCAACTAGTCCACCCAATATCCTTCGCCAGCTCCCCCTCCCCTAGATCCACAACAGAACCCTCTCCGGCGCCGCCGTGCTCACCCCAGCCGTGTGCCCGCTCTTCGGCGTCAAGCCTACCTCCACTGCCATTCCCAACACGCGGCGGCCCACGCCTCGCCGTCTTCGTTTGCTCGCCAGCCACCCTCGAGCATATCGATGCAGTAACCCTCGCCTCTCCTGTGGTCCGGCCGGGTTTGCATTAAGAAGCCTGTTAGTTACTGCTCTCCATCGCGGTGAGGCATATTTCCTCGCAATCCCTCTTCCAATTTCGTTCCGTATGTTCCCAAATTGGCTATAAAATAACGGAGAGCGTATATATGTTCATTATCTGCCTTCCTTACTACATATAAGCTGTATTTGTTCCAATAAGTTACTGCCTATTTACAGATCGCGGGCGCCCGAGTCACACAAACTTAACAAATTAGCCGTACATTTTCTAAATTATTGCATGGCATGTTTAGAAAGCTTGATACCAAGTTGTTAGTTTTATGCTTATCCTCCTTTCCTGAGTTTCGCATGTGTTCTCTGTAGATGCCGAGTAGCAGCGACATCACTCATTCAGGCCATGTATCTTCATGTGATTCGGACAACCCTAGGTCTTCAGCAGATTGTGAGGGATCAAGTAGTCTTGAACGAGATAGAGTTGCAGCAATTTCCCTTCCAGTTAGGACACGGAGGAACGCTCCAAGGAAGCCCACACACCAGCCTAAAGGTGTATATGAAGTAACTGAGATTGATTTAAAGTCCTGGGCTCCAACTAAACCAGATAAAGCACGCATGAGGTTCAGGAGTGTGTGTGGATTTGTTGGCAGGGCAAGGCTCAACATTAATCTGCCGGGGTTTCGGAATGCTGACACAGAAACACGGCGAAGGATAGTCCGGGAGATCATGGATCACTTCAACGTTCCAGAGCAGTGGAGAATGCAGGTGGAACACGCTGCACTGAAGAAGGGTAGGGATGCTTGGAGAAACTGGAAGCACGTGCTGTACAAGAAGTACTTGAGTGAAGGCAAGGACACAATCCCCGCATACCCCCAAATTACAAAGGCAGACTGGGCAGAATTCAAAAGGGCCAGGGCAACTCCAGAGTTTGCTGCGAAGAGTTTCAAGCAATCGGAACTTCAGAAGAAGAGCATACACCCCCACCGTATGGGTGTGGCAGGATACTACGACATGAAACTGATATGGGAACAGGAGCACAAAGAAGCAGTAGCGGCGGGTGGGAGTCCGGCCTTTAGTTAAATCAAGGGCGAGCGCGGCAGAGACTACTTGCGGGCACGTGCAAAGAGGCGTGATGACGGAACTTATTACTTTGAAAACGCACGTGACGCCAAATTGTATGAAGTGATGGTAGAGGCTTCCAAGATCCCTGGAAGGTTCTACAGGAACTCAGGGCCATGTGACATTCTATCCATTGCTCTGGACACAAAAGAGCCCCCTGGCCGTGCAAGGGGTATAGGCGTTAATGTCCCGCACAAGAGGGCTTTCACACTCAGCATGAAAAAAGCAAGGAGTGAAATGAAACAGAATGCATTGTTTGAAAAGTTGAAGAAGGAGATTTATCCGGCTGTTCGAAAGGATGTTGAGGAGTCAATGATGATGATGCAGAAGACTCTAACACTGACAGATAGCCAGTAGATGGGAGGGGAGGCGGGCATGGATGATGCTGCTTATTGTGCCACAAAACTGCACAAGAGTAGTTGTGCATCAGCTGACCCCAGCGACACTGAGACTATAGCTGCTCGTGATGATGCTATATATGATCTATCTGGAATGAAAGACAGATTGAAGGGCATGCTTACACATTATGAAGGTACATTAAAATGTGCAATAGCCTTGGTTTGCCCACCCTTCTTGGAAGATGGCCTCTTCTTGGACAATGTGCCATTGAAGCCGGGCTGTGTGAAGTGCTACATGACTGAAGTAAAGCCTAGATTCAATGAATTTGCCCTGAAGAATGTCCTAGGAGACTTCGATGAGCAAAGGACCTTGGGAGAAACACTGTTACATCACATCCAGTGGCCACGAAAGGAAATAGAGTTCATCGATGAGATTCCTGAAGCCCCGCCAAGAGCAACCACTATCGCCCCTCAACCGGTGACGCGCTCCTTGCCAGAGCAGCTCTCGCGGGCTGATGCATCAACCTGTGATCAGCAGGACTGACTTTGTGGCGTACAGGCCATGTCATCCTCCGCCCCAAAGCAGCCAGTGGCAAGGCCTAACACTGCTGATGACGCACCACCGGTCCAGTTGCCGGCCGCTGAAGCAGCGGGGGGAGACCCAGCTGCAGCGCATGCTCAGCAGACCAACCTGGTGGAACAGACTGCTAAGCAGTCTGATGCTTCGGAACCGCCTGCTAAGCAGTCTGTAGGTCCAGAACCAACTGCTCATCAGTCCGTCGGTCCGCAGGCGCGTGATTAGCATACCAATGCGTCAGCACTTCCTGCTCAGCAAACCAACGCGTTGGCACGGCCTCCTCAGCACACCGACAAGTTGGCACCACCTGCGCAGAAACCTGACATAGCTTCAACGCATGGTCAACAGTCCGATGCCTCTGCTCCTACAGCCCAGCAGTCCGTCATTACAGCACCGCCAGCTCAGTGGTCCGGCATAGATAAACAATCTGCTAAGAAGTCCGTCCAAGCTTCACCGTTTGCTCGGCAGTCTACCGTGCAGGCAACCAGGCGTTCTGCAAGAAATGCTTCAAGTATTAAGAAGGAAGTGGCCAAAAAGGCTACACCCACGACCACGAGGATCCGCGGCGAGAAAGTGAAGAGGAAAGAGAACGATTGCCTCTTACTTAAAGCACTCATCGCCCAGAACCAAATTAACAGCAGCTTGTTCGAATCAGGGAGTAATATTATTTCTGACGCCATGGATGATGAACAAGTAGAATCGTTGCTTGCTAAAAGAAAAGCAGACATACTTGAAGCACGCAATTACGTCCATGGTCAGCCATTTCTTGTTGGCGAATACTTTGATGAGTGCAGCTCCAGTTGCCGCGGTTACATGAATATTTCATGGATCAAATGTCAGAAGGTCATCACCATTTGCTAGTCCACTACAATAGAGATCATTTCCGACACAATGCTGGTTCCATCATTGTGAGTTTCGAGGACTTACGTCTCTTCTTCAGCTTCAACATGCTCGATGCCACTCTTGTTAGATGCGTGATTTTGTAAGTACTTAACAAACTCTCATCAACTTCTCCATACAAGGTTGTAAATGATAAACAACTAACTGCATTTTATTCCTCTCAGGGGAATGAACGCGTAGAGAAGATAAAGTGAGAGTGTGTATTTCATAGATCCTCCATTAGCAAATGGCACAACATTACATGAAAAGGACCGACGGGACTGGGCCGTTAACACGGTCGTTCGTATCTTCGAAAACACGTCCCATGCGGAATCATTTCTCTGGCCATATCATGAAGGGTAAGTCAAGTAAACAAGCACACATACACTGATTGTCTTTCAGATTTCGACATCATTCGTAAGTTCATGGCTTTCTTAATATGTAGCAATCATTGGATATTGGTATTCATTGTTCCAAACAAGAACACAGTTTACTACATCGATTCTCTCAGAGTCAACAAACGCTCAGGATCTGACGCATCTTCAGCAATTCTTGGATAGATATTGAATTCTATGATGTTGAAATTAATTTTACATTCATATCTGGTTCAATAATTGATGTTGCCAAAATTCATCATCATTTGCAGTGTGCTCGCATTGTGGGAGACTAAAACAGAGAACCTGATCAAGAGGAAATTACCTCTGCAGCACGAGATCGTTTCTCCGGTAACACACCGAAATCCATTATTTTTGGAAAATTTATCCAACAGTCTGCAAATACCTTTCCTTACACTAGTCAAATGTTCAAGATTCTAAATAAACCTCTTTATATTTTGTTCAAAGAAAAAATAATACATCTAACACCAGTTAGGTTGTTCCTAACAGGACAAATACATGACTAATTTTGCACAAAAAATTTCAGTGTCCTCAGCAAGAAGCAGGGACCAACCTTTGTGGATACTATGTTTGCAGACACATGATCTCCATCTGCAAATCTGCTGATAGTTGTGATGATCCTCGCGAATTAGTACCAGTAAGTCTATCTTAATTAATATCTTCTACTCCACTCATATGGCACATTCTGATCTTAAAAATACTGCATCTCATCTTAAAACCGAGGACCCTTGTGAAAGTGCAATCATGCCCTTAATCTTATTTTGATGTTGATGACAACATGCATATATGGGACTAATCATATTTATCAAGTATATCTCAGGATTATGTCTCAAAGGCCGTGTGTGGATCATGACTAGGGAAAAATGCATATAACTCAAGATCGGAGATACAAGACAATAGCGTTGGCTTTGTTTATGGTTTGTTCTTGAGTATAGGGATCCCGCACTATTAAGAGGGGGCCGTTAGATGTAGTGAAAGATTTGCTCAAAACCCACCAACTCCATTTTTCACCGGATGTCCGGTACTCTATCGACGTCCGATCCCTCTCAGCTGTCCGGACGTCCGACTCTCGACGGTCGTCCGGTGTTTCTTCACAGAACGATATTCATGGATGTCCGAGCTTCTCTAGACACGGTCGCCGGATGTCTGTTTTCCTCTGGAGGTTCGACACTTTCTCAACATAACATTTTTTACAGATATCCGGTCATCTACGGACGTCCGGTCACCGGACGACCGAAACATCTCGGACGTCCGTTGGCTGAGTGCTGATTCGTGGCTTGTGGTTCTCCAGCGTCCTGACGACCGATGTCTGTCGGACGTCCGACCTATCTGTGCCACCACACGTCCGGTCCTGTCCAGACATCCGACGTCTCCTGTGCACTTGAGTTTCTCAAACGGTTACTTTTCCACTTCCACTATATATAGCCTTCTCCCCCCACGGGATAAGGTTTACCATTCACTTTGAGCTTGCCAAGAACACTTTTCACTCTCTCTCTCTCTCAATCCTCTACACCAAATCCTAGATCCCCAAGTGATTTGGGAACATTTGAGAGAAGTTCTCCAATCAAGTGATAGATCCACTCCTTCCCCTTCTTCTCACCAAAGGAATTTGTGATTTGAGCAAGTCTTGAGCTTTTCTCCATCGATCTTGTTACTCTTGGAGGTTGGAGACTCCTAGGCGGTAGGAGTCATTTGGAGAGGAATCAACCATTGTGATTACCCCCCAGAAAGTTTGTGAAGGTTTGGAGACCACCTCAAGGTCTACCACTAGTGGTTGGGAAACGCCTTCGTGGTATTGTCTCAAAGGGAGAATAGGGTGAGCCTTCGTGGCGTTGGTGAGCCTGCGTGGCGTTGGTGTGCCTTCGTGGTAACATCCACCTCTCTAACGGTGACTAGCTTCCCTCCAAGGAAGTGAACATCAGCATACATCCTCGTCTCTCAGAGTTACGGTTATTCCTAACCCTAACTCTCTACTTGTGGTTACTTGTCGTTTAATCCTCACTTATATCTATTGTGCTTGCTTGTTCATTTATTTGTGTTACTTGACTATCTTGCTTAGCTCCTAGCATCTCACTTGCAATTGTTGGGCTCAATTTTATATTCCGCATTATTGCCTAAAATTGCTAAGTAACAATTAAAATTTGTAATTGTACCTATTCACCCCCCTCTAGGTCCATCTCGATCCTTTCAATTGGTATCAGAGCATCGTGCTCTATTCTTGTGGCTTAACCGCCCTAGAGCGAGATGAACCCCGATGGGACTCCCCTTGTTGCAGATCCGAAGGATAAAGGCGAGGCTTCTTCAGAAGTCAAGTCCTTTACTTCTGAGGATCTGGAATGGGCCCTTGCTAAGCAAAAATAGGAGCATGATGCTTCTCTTGAGGCCTTGGTCCAAATGAGACTAGCCACGTTGTCCACGATGCTTGCACCACTTTCTGGTGGTGCGGCTTCGAGGCCAACTGTGCCTACTCCGTCACTTGGTCAACAACCTCCTAGAAATGATCACTTTAGTGTTCCTTGGCTTTATGCAAGACCCCAAGTTTAGAAACTGAAATATAACCCTCAAGGCAAACCTCCTTTACTTGATGCCACTTCCGATTTTGCCTTGTGGAGAGTTGCTATGCAGGATCATCTTCGATATGGAAACGATGAGATGCTGGAGATCTTGGAGTATGGTTACCATGTGGTTGATCCAAAGAATCCTACACCAAGAGAAATTTATGACAAGAATCTCAATGACACTGCAACCATGTGTATAAGGAGAGGTATGGTTGAAAAGCAAAGGAGACCTTTCATACACATCACAGGTGCCAAGGAACTATGGGAAAGTATTATAAGATCCAAGACCGGTACCTCCACCCTCCGGAGTGCTCAATATGAAATTGCCAAGGGGCAATTGCAAAACTTTTGTATAGAGAAAGGTGAAACTCCCAATCAACTCCTTGAGCGTCTCATGACTCTCACCGCTGACATTGAGTCGTGTGAGTGTGACAAGACACAAGATGGATTCAACATGACTAAGCAATTCCTTGTGGACAAGTTGCTTCATGCTCTTGCCCCATATCACCACCAAATGGTGTGGGACATAAGACAACACCATGCCTTCAAGGAAATGACTACAGATGACATCATAACCACTTTCCAACTATTTGAAGAGTCGAAGGCAAATGCTACAAAACATCTTGCCATGCATGGTACTCCAACATCAAAGATCAGTCTTGCATTGAAGGCCAAGCATGTATGTGAAGATGAGCAAAGTGAAGAAGAAGAAGAAGATGATGATGAGGTTGAATCCGATGAGGGCCCTTCATATGAAGACATGGCTCTTTTTGTCAAGAAGTTTAGCGCGGGAAAATTCAAGGGAAGATTTCGGAAGAAGAAAGTAAGAAAATGCTACAACTGTGAAGAAACCAACCACTTCTTCAACGAGTGCCCTTATGAGAAGAGAGAAGATAAACCAAGGTTCCCCAAGACCTTTCCCAAGAAGAAGTTGCCAAATCCTTTGAACTCCAAGCTCAAGAAGAGAGATGGGAAAGCAATGGTTACTCAACAAGAATCCGATCCGGATGATGTTAGTGGTGTTGCCGGAGTTGCTCAAGATTCTCAAAACACGTTGAGGCTAGTCAACAAGAGTGGTGATGTTGTCACCTACAACTACATGAAGGACTACAAGGGCAACGCTCACAAGTGCCTCATGGCGAAGGCTGTGGTAGAAGATGGAGAGGACCAACACTCTCCTGACAAGGTCAAGGTAACCCCACGATCAAATCCTCCTCTTTTCACTCCCCCTACTCCTAGTGATGAGTATCTTGATGCGGAGGATAGTTATGAGGATGATCATATAGATGATCCTATGCTTGCTAAACTAAATAAGTTCATGTGCTCCCTTAAAGGAAAGAAGCTCACTATGTTTCATATGCTTATGGAGATGGTGAGTAAGCACACCATCACCATTAAGGAACTCAAAACCCTCGTCACCGAGGAAAAGGAAAAATATGAAATCCTTGAGCGGAAAGTCCAATATGAGGAAGCACGAAATGATCAACTATGCTTGAAAATTGGTGTGAACATTGATGTTCATACTAAAGATCTTGCCTCCTTGAAAAAGGCTATTGACTCTTGCGAAGAGTTGATGAATGATAAAAGTAAGCTTGTGAAGTCTAATGCTTCTCTCTCTAAGGACTGTGAGCTCCTATCCGTGTCCCTCAAGACTAAGGAAGAAGAACTCACCCTTCTTACAAAGAGTTTTGAGACACTCAAGCTTACATATCTTGAAACTCTAGCCAAGGCTTACTCTTCTCCTATTATCAATGTTGATGCTTGTACTACTAACTCTAGTAGTGATCTAGCATCTATTCTTGAGGAGAATCGCTTTCTCAAGGCTCAAATCGAGAAAGGGCTCATGACATGTGCTCAAGGGCAAAAGAACCTTAATGAGGTGTTGAGCCAACACAATGAGGTGTTTGCCAAAGAGGGACTCGGGTTTGACCCAAGCACAAGCAAGAAGAAGACGTCCTCTCAAAAGTGCACCACCCCTCTAAAGAAACTTTTGTACGAGAAGGGCACAAGGAGAAAGGTAATGCTGTTAGTGGGAAGGCCACAAGGGGCATGCCCACTCTCAATAAGCCAAAAGAGTTCATGCCTCCATCCTATGTACTTCGTAAGACTAAGGATGGAGAGGTTTATGCAAAGTTTGTTGGTCCTCAAAATGCTTTCCGGTTTTATGCTATTTGGGTCCCTAAGACCCTTGTGAATAAACTGAGAGGCCCCATTGCAAAATGGGTGCCTCTAACCAAGTCATAATTGTGTGTAGGTTGCTTTCTCCGGTGGAGTAAAATGGGTGATTGACAGTGGATGTACCAATCATATGACCGGAGATAGCAAGTTGCTCTACGATTTCATGGAAGCTATTAAACCATTTATGAGCATTATGTTTGGTGGAGGATCAAAAGGACAGGTACTTGGGTTGGGCAAGGTGGCTATCACAAATGACACGTCTCTTGCAAATGTCATGCTTGTCCAATCTGTTAAATACCATTTGCTTTCGGTTCGCCAATTGGCTTCTGTTGGTTATGATACACTCTTTGGACTAACGGATGTGAAAGTCTTTAAGAGAGATACTCTCGAAGTGGCCTTTGTTGGAGAGTTGGATGGCAACCTTTACACGATTGATTTCTCGAAAAAGAGCACATTCCATGCAACATGTCTAATGGCCAAGGCCGACAAGGGGTGGCTATGGCATCGCCGGCTAGCCCATGTCGGCATGAGAAATCTTCAAGATCTCTTAAAGGGTAATCACATCCTTGGACTAACCAATGTCTCTTTTGAGAAAGATCATGTGTGTAGTGCATGCGTAGCCTGGAAGCAACATCAATCAAAGCAACCACCCAAGAATATTCTGTCTACTTCAAGGCCTCTAGAGCTCCTTCATGTCGACCTTTTTGGGCCTCCTTCATGGGATAGTCTTGGTGGGAAAATTATGGGCTTGTCATTGTTGATGATTACTCAAGATATACATGGGTTTTCTTCCTCAAGTCCAAGGACGAGACAAAGATCACCTTCATTGATTTTGCCAAGCAAGCACAACGCAAGTTTGACAAAGAAATCTTGGCAATAAGAAGTGATAATGGCTCTGAGTCCAAGAACTACACCTTGGAAGAATTTCTTAGTGATGAAGGGATTCAACATCAATATTCAACTCCATACACTCCCCAACAAAACGGTGTAGCAGAGAGAAAGAACCGCACACGATGGCAAGGTCCATGTTGGATGAATACAAGTCGCCACATAGTTTTTGGGCCCAGACTGTCAACACTGCATGCCATGCATCAAACCGGCTCTTTCTCCGCACTATATTGGAAAAGGCTCCATATGAGCTCCTAACTGGGAACAAGCCGAATGTCAAGTACTTTTGTGTATTTGGGTGTAAATGTTTCATCCTCAACAAAAGAGAACGGTTAGGAAAATTTCAATCCAAAACCATTGAGGGCATATTTGTTGGTTATCGATCAAACTCTCACGCCTATAGAGTCTACAACAAATCCAATGGATGTGTTGTAGAAACTTGTGACGTGGTGTTTGATGAATTTAATGGCTCCCATGGGGAGCAAGTTGATCTAAGTGATGTAGGTGAAGAAGATTCCTCTCAATATATTTTGACCATGGGTGTTGGTGCACTTCTTCCAATGGAACAAGAACCTCATGATGATGAAGAAGAAGATGGAAGCTTCACGCATCATCAAACTACTTCAACACCCATACCACCACAAGCTCCTATTCCTCAACCAATGCCCATAGACCAAGTACAAGATGATGATCAAGTTCCTCTTCATGATAATCATCAAGAACAAGATCATCCTCAAGGGAAAGAACAAGAAAGTGCAATCATTGACGATGAACCTCAACAAATGCAAGATGAAGAAGAAGCTTCCACCACACATTAATGATCCATATGTTGAGGACGTGGATGATGGACATGAAGTTGAACCTCGTGAAACTCTTACCTCCATCATGCCTCGAGTGGCCGGTCGTGTTGATGTTGACAAAATTCTCACCGGCATATCGGAAGGTAGAGTCACTCGTAAACATTTGACAAACTTTTGTGCTCACTTCTCGTTTGTGTCTAGTGTTGAGCCTCTCAAGGTACAAGAGGCATTGATGGACACCGATTGGCTCGTTGCTATGCAAGAAGAGTTGAACAGTTTTGAACGCAACCAAGTGTGGTCATTAGTCAAGAGTCCAACTACCGAGCACAACGTCATTGGAACGAAATGGATTTTCAAGAACAAGCAAGATGAGAATGGTGTAATCATCCGTAACAAGGCAAGGTTAGTGGCACAAGGGTACTCACAAGTTGAAGGGTTGGACTTTGATGAGACCTTATCCCCCGTTGCTCGTCTTGAATCCATTCGCATCTTACTTGCTTATGCTGCTTTCAATGGTTTTACATTACATCAAATGGATGTGAAGAGTGCTTTCCTTAATGGTCCTCTACAAGAAGAACTATATGTATCACAACCACCTGGGTTCGTTGATCCCGATCACAAAGACTATGTGTATAAACTTCATAAGGCTTTGTATGGCCTCAAACAAGCACCTCGTGCTTGGTATGATAATCTTAAGAAGTTTTTACTCGATGATGGTTTTGTGAGAGGGGTGATCGATCCCACTCTTTTTACTAAGAGGGACAAGGGTGATTTGATCTTATGCCAAATCTATGTAGACGATATCATTTTTGGTTCTCCTAACATTCATGTTTGCAAGAAGTTTGCAGCTTCCATGACCAGGAATTTTGAAATGTCACTCAATACAGATTTGAAGTTCTTCCTCGGATTTCAAATTCAACAATTTCAAGAAGGAATTTTCTTGTCTCAAGCAAAATACCTCAAGCACATCCTAGAGAAGTTTGGCATGTCTGATGCTAGTCCATGTAAGCCACCCATGCCAACCAAAATTGTACTCACTGAAGACACAAATGGTATTCCTTTCGACCCATCTATTTACCGCTCTATGATTGGTTCATTGCTTTATCTTTGTGCATCTAGACCAGACATCATGTTTAGTGTATGCATGTGTGCTAGATTTCAAGCTTTTCCTAGGGAAAGTCATCATAAGGCGGTTAAGCATGTTCTTAGATACCTTGTTCACACTCCAAACTTGGGTCTATGGTACCCCAAGGATGCTAAGTTTGATCTCATTGGGTACACGGATGCGGATTGGGCTGGAGACAAAGTGGATCGTAAGTCCACCTCCAGCGCATGTCAGTTTCTTGGACGCTCCTTGGTAAGTTGGTCCTCGAAGAAACAAAATTGTGTTGCCCTCTCCACCGCAGAAGTTGAATACATTGCTACCGCCAGTTGTGCAACTCAATTACTATGGATGAGGCAAACTTTGAAGGATTACGGTATCACCTATAGACATGTGCATCTTCTATGTGATAATGAAAGTGCCATCAATATTGCTAAGAACCCGAGAGATCATACCCGCACCAAGCACATTGATATTAGGTATCACTTCTTGAGAGATCATGTGGAGAAGGGTGATATTGACATTTCTCATGTTGGCACAGATATTTTCACAAAGCCATTGGATGAAGCAAGCTTTTGTCAACTTAGGCGTGAACTTGGTATCTTGGAGCTTGACAACATTATGTGAAAACTAGTATCCATGCATGCATTGTCATAATGTCTTGTCTCGATGTAGGCATATATTTAAGGGGAGAAACTCAACTCATGAGTACTCTCACCCTATGAAATGCATAAAAAGAACAAACACTCTCAAAGCTACCATGTTATTCTAACTATGGATCTTTCAATGATGGAGTAGTGATCATGCACCCAAAGTTCAAATTATTGCGGTGCCATGTCACGTATACTCAAACATGGGTTAGATCGGTGTGATCTATGTTTGTTGTTGTTGTTTCATTGACATAGGATACTCACTACTTAACATTATACAAATTCTTCTTACTACATACTGAAATCATCGTTGGTACCCTTACACTTGGGTTAGATCATCATTGTCATCATCATCTCCTACCTTTGTCATCATCTCCATTGTCTTTTACAGACAAATTTCCGTGTGTCGGTCGTCCGGTACTGTCCGGACGTCCGTAAAAATCCTTCTGGTTGCCCCCTTCCGGTCGTCCGGTCTATCCGGTCTTCCGTTAATTTTATTTTTTTGGCCCAGGCACCGGACGTCCGTAGAACTCCGGTCGTCCGTAAAAAGTCTTCTGTTGCCCTCAGGCCAGTCGTCCGGTCTATCCGGTCTTCCTTTAATTTTTCCCCTGGTCCAGGCACCGGACGTCCGTAGAACTCCGGTCCTCCGGGATTTTCTCGGACACATATATATAGTGCGGGGTGAGGTTCGGGTCAATTTACCCTAATACTTGTTCGCTCCCCTCCTCTGTTCACCGTCGCCGCCGCCCCTGTCTCGCAGCTCCTCGCTGCGGCCGCTCGTCGCCCGTGCCCCTCGCTGGCGCCACACTACTTGGGTTGCCCCAGTCCCCGGCGCGGCCCACTGCCTGATTTTTTTCGGTCGACGTCTTCCTTCGCTTTCTTCACTCCGAGGTCGGGATGGTGAAGACCAAGCACTCTGCTCACAAGGGGCCCCCGTCTGGGTCCTCTCGTCCATCCCATCGCGGTGATTTCGATGATTCCCAAGAACGGGCTCGTCCTCGGAAGCGTATTCCTCTACCTCGCCGCTCTCCAAGCGAAGACTCGTCGGAGGACTCTGCCTATGAAGATGAGCTGGCTCATATGGAGAGAGGAGAGCCTGTCCCTGTTTGCACCACTGCTCCCAAGCCCGGGACTTGGTGGCCCACCTTCAAGCCTCCTCCTCCTCCTCCGGTGCAACCTCACGGTGATGCTCGTCATATCTCTCTTGAACCTCCTTTACCACACGGCCGTCATGCTAAGCGGTTCAATGAGGTTCCCATTGCTTCCTATCTTAAGTTGCGTCGTGATGTTGATCAATTTACGGTTGCTCGTGACTCTCGGGACAATCGTTTTCGCACTAATGTCCAAGCTGACATTTTTACCACTATCATCATTCCTAAGGGTCTTTCTCTGCATCTGCGCATTGATTTAGAGCATATTCGTACTCATCCGGAGAAATATTCTGGGGCTATTGAGCTCATTGAGTCGTCCAATCTTGTTGCTCCATTTGCATTTCAACATAACTTTAACCAAGCCTCCATTCATCAATTCTATGCCACACGTTTCTTCGGTCCAAATAACACTGTTACTTGGATGACCTCCGACACAAAGCTCTCGGCTTCCTATTCCCAATTTGTTGCTGCCCTTGGTTTGCCTTACACCGGGTTCAAAATTCACAATGATGACCCCGAACATAGACCCAAGGGCACTGATGCATGTGCTGATCTTATCAAACCCATAGCAGAACTGACTGATGAGGAGAAACATAAGGGCTTCAACCAAGTCTCCATTTGGCGCTCTCCTTTCTTCATTATCTATCAATGTGTCATTCGCACCATTTATCCTAAGATGGGTGACAAGGGCTCTTGCAGTAGCTACTGCATCGATCTCACGCATCGCCTTTATGCATCTCCGAAAGGGAAGATCAATGTCCCTCATTTTATGTGGCATGAAATTTGCCTCGCTTCTCTCTAGCACAAGCGGGCCTTTCCTCATGCTCCCTTTCTTCAGGCATTCATTGAGAGTGTAGCTCCATTTCCTATTGTCCGCACTCATTTGCATGAGCGATGGGTCATTCCCGCACACATGGCAGATGATTATGTTCCCAAGGACTCTTCCTCTTCTGCTCATCCGCGCCGCACAGCTGCTAGCATTCCTCATTCTGCCTCCGGATCTGCACCATTTGGTCGCATTGCTCGGTTTCTTGGCAAGGCACACTCTGCCTTGATGAAGGTTGTTACCTTTAACTGCTCCCAAAATCACGATGTTGTCACTCGACTGATCACCTCCAAGAATGCTCTGAAGGCTCGTCTGAGAGACTCCGAAGTTTTTGATGTGAGTGATGATGATCGTCTTCCCGATCCTCCCTCTTTTGACTTTGGATTTCCTTTGGGTCCCGAGTGGTCTGATTTCTTTGACGGGGTTGGTGGCAGTGGTGCTCATGATTATGAGGTAGGGCTCTGATGATGATGATGCTATTCTGTTTGCTCATCTTGGCCCCCCTTTTTTAGTACTTGCTGCCAAGGGGGAGTAGCACTTAGCACTTATCCATTGAGTACTGTAATATGTGATATTAACTTGTATTGCACTATGATATGTATCGTACCATGAACCTTGTTATGACCATTGTTACTTTAGGTTCTATGATGTGAGTAATTGATCTACTTATGAATCTATTTGAATGGCATCATGTGCAACTTGTGATTTGAATGCGTTGGTATCACACTGAGGGGGAGCTCCTCTCATGCTTATTTGTCTTTGTGCACATTGTTAAGGGGAGCTCCGCAAAAAATCCTTTCGATATTCAAAGTTTTTATTATTATTTTAAGAAGTGCATGTATGTTGTCATCAACTACCAAAAAGGGGGAGATTGAAAGTGCAATCATGCCCTTAATCTTATTTTGATGTTGATGACAACATGCATATATGGGACTAATCATGTTTATCAAGTATATCTCAGGATTATGTCTCAAAGGCCGTGTGTGGATCATGCCTAGGGAAAAATGCAGATAACTCAAGATAGGAGATACAAGACAATAGTGTTGGCTTTGTTTATGATTTGTTCTTGAGTATAGGGATCCCACACTATTAAGAGGGGATCACTGGACCTAGTGAAAGATTTGCTCAAAACCCACCAACTCCATTTTTCACCGGACGTCCGGTACTCTACGGACGTCCGATCCCTCTCAGCTGTCCGGACGTCCGGCTCTCGACGGTCATCCGATGTTTCTTCACAGAACGATATTCACATATGTCCGAGCTTCTCCGGACGTCTGGTCGCCAGATGTCCGTTTTCCTCCGGAGGTCCGACACTTTCTCAACAGAACATTTTTTACAGATATTTCGGTCATCTACGAACGTCCGGTCACCGGACGACCGAAACGTCTCGGACGTCCGTTGGCTGAGTGCTGATTCGTGGCTTGTGGTTCTCCAGCGTCCGGACGACCGATGTTTGTCAGACGTCCGGACCTATCTGTGTCACCGGACGTCCGGTCCTGTCCGGACGTCCGACGTCTCCTATGCACTTGAGTTGCTCAAACGGTTACTTTTCCGCTTCCACTATATATAGCCTTCTCCCCCCATGGGATAAGGTTGACCATTCAATTTGATCTTGCCAAGAACACTTTTCACTCTCTCTCTCTCAATTCTCTACACCAAATCCTAGATCCCCAAGTGATTTGGGAACATTTGAGAGAAGTTCTCCAATCAAGTGATAGATCCACTCCTTCCCCTTCTTCTCACCAAAGGAATTTGTGATTTGAGCTTTTCTCCATCGATCTTGTTACTCTTGGAGGTTGGAGACTCCTAGGCGGTAGGAGTCATTCGGAGAGGAAACAACCATTGTGATTACCCCCGGAAAGTTTGTGAAGGTTTGGAGACCACCTCAAGGTCTACCACTAGTGGTTGGGAAACGCCTTCGTGGTGTTGTCTCAAAGGGAGAATAGGGTGAGCCTTCGTGGCGTTGGTGTGCCTTCGTGGTAACATCCACCTCTCTAACGGTGACTAGCTTCCCTCCAAGGAAGTGAACATCGACATACATCCTCGTCTCTCGGACTTACGGTTATTCCTAACCCTAAGTCTCTACTTGTGGTTACTTGTCGTTTAATCCTCACTTATATCTATTGTGCTTGCTTATTCATTTATTTGTGTTACTTGACTATCTTGCTTAGCTCCTAGCATCTCACTTGCAATTGTTAGGCTCAATTTCATATTCCGCATTATTGCCTAAAATTGCTAAGTAACAATTAAAATTTGTAATTGTACCTATTCACCCCCCTCTAGGTCCATCTCGATCCTTTCACCCTGAACCGCTCCCGGCTGGTGAATTGCTGATGGTTCGGAGATTTATCAGCGACTTCTTCCTGGATCACTACATCAATCCCACTGGTGTTGATGAAGATTTCAGCATGGTTTCTCCTGAAACATTGAGTAAGAGTTAGCCGCTAAACATATAACACATGGATCCATTATTTTCCATCTGATGAGGTCTTCATATTTCGTACACTATGATTAATTATGTAATGCATATATGTGTGGACAAATCATTGTAATTTAGCTACCATATGTTCAATTGCAATTGTTGCGAAATCTGATGAATGTTCTTCCTGTGGACACTATTTGTTCAATTGAATATTGTGGCAAATTTGCTTTTTGCGTGCCGATTCAAAATGGGATATTTTTGTTTATTTGTTCAATTGAATATTGTGGCGAATTTGCTTTTTGCGTGCCGATTCAAAATGGGATATTTTTGTTTTAACCTAGCAATTGCTCTGCACACGGTTCAACTAAATGAGTGTGTGCAATCCACATTGGAAAGCATACGTCAATCGTATTGGAACCGTCGGTGATACACAGCAGATCGCAAACGATTCGCAGCGCTACTACGTGTGCGTAGGTTCTCCGGAACCGTTTGTGATGTCGCGTTATCGCACACGAGAACTGGGAGTAAACTGTGCCCAATGCAAAATACAATCCCAGTCGTATTTTTTTCAGGAAACATGTGGGATCCCAAACGAAAAGCACACGTCACTCTTGCGGTAACTGTCAGTGATACCTAACAAATCACAAACGGTCTGCAGCACTTCTATGTGTGCGAAGGGGTTCCTGAACCGTTTGTGATAGAACATTATCACAGACGGTAATTGTTGGAAAATGTGTGCGATGGAGTCTAGCATGGCAGACGGGTTACGCAGAAAACTCGTGTGCGATAGGGCACAAATCACACATAGTTCATATGTTGGCCCGTGTGAGGGAGTCCTGGACTAAGGGGTCCTCCGTCGTCCGGCCTGTTAGCCATGGGCCGGACTGATGGGCTGTGAAGATGCGAAGACCGAAGACTACACCCGTGTCCGGATGGGACTCTCCTTGGCGTGGAAGGCAAGCTTGGCAACCAAATATGTAGATTCCTTTCCTTTGTAACCGACCTTGTGTAACCCTAGATCCTCCCGGTGTCTATATAAACCGAAGCGCTTAGTCCGGAGGGGGAGATATACTCATGACCATAGTCATACAGGCTAGACTTCTAGGGTTTAGCCATTATGATCTCGTGGTTGATCAACTCTTGTAATACTCATGTTCATCAAGATAAATCAAGCAGGAAGTAGGGTATTACCTCCATAGAGAGGGCCCGGACCTGGGTAAACATTGTGTCCCCTGTCTCCTGTTACCATCGACCTTAGACACACAGTTCGGGATCCCCTACCCGAGATCCGCCGGTTTTGACACCGACATTGGTGCTTTCATTGAGAGTTCCACTGTGCCGTCCTCAAAAGGTTCGATGGCCCGTTCAATCGTCAACAATGACGTTGTCCAAGGAGAAACCTTTCTCCCCGGACAGATCTTCGTGTTCGGCGGCTTCGTGCTGCGGGCCAACTCGTTTGGCCACCTGGAGCAGATCGATAGCTACGCCCCTGGCCACCAGGTCAGATTTGGGAGCTTGAACTACGTCGCGGACATCCGTGGAGATTTTATCTTCGCCGGATTCGAGACCGCGGCAACTGCTCCTGGTCACCTTGATGAACATGACCTAAATCTGTCGTCAGACCGCATCCAGGAGATAGCTCTTGTAACCGCTCTGGCCCTAGACCCGGAGCATACTGCGCCATCCAAGGACGGGAGGCTCAACCCCACCACGGAGGCCACAGATTCCCTGGCGTTGGAGCCACACATGGACTCAACTTCACACAATATTTGTGTCACCGGAACTCCGGACTCGTCTCTGGGTGTAAGTTTTGAACCATATGAGCCCGCGGATGCCGAACTTGATCGTTTATCGATCTTCGAGTTCAGCGCCGCAGACATCTTCCAGCACTCGCCCTTGGGCGATGTGCTAAACTCATTAAAAAGCATGTCCTTGGCGGGGGACTCTCATCTGAACTATGTTCGGTTTGAACTAGGGGCTGATGATGGAGGAGAATTTCGCTTCCCACCCACCACCCACTTCTTAGCCACTGTCGAAGACTTAACCGACACGCTTGACTATGACTCCGAAGACATCGACGGTATGGACGACGATGCCGGAGACGAGGAGGCCCAAAACCCACCGTTCACTGGATGATGGATGACCACTTCCTCATATGACATATACATGGTAGATACGCCGAAAAATAATAGCGGCGATGACAAGGAAAACCCAGCAAAGGAGGACCCTCCTAAAACACAACCAAAGCGCCGGCATCAGGGGCGCCGCTCTAAATCCCGCCGCAGCAGGGACGGCAACACCGGCACAAGAGACGACAACACTCCAGATGGTGCCGAAGACTCAGAAGAACCCGATGAACAAACTGCCAAACAAGACAATCGGGAATCAGGGCATGTCAGCCCCGACGAACAGGCCATAGAAGAAGACTCGGAGGACGGTAGTTACCGTCCACCTTCTGAGGAGGAGGTGAGCCTCGGCAACGAAGACTTCATCGTGCCTGAGGAGCCTCTAGAACAGGAGCGCTTTAAGCTTCAGCTAATAGCCACTGCGAGGAGCCTGAAAAAGAAGTAGCAGCAGCTTCAAGCTGATCAAGACCTGCTCAATGACAGATGGACCGATGTCCTGGCAGCTGAGGAATACGGCCTTAAACGCCCAGCCAAAAGTTACCCGAAGTGCAGATTACTACCTCAGTTCGACGATGAGGCGCCAGACCCTGCACCAGCATCACGCAATGCGGTTGATCGGCCACCGCACGGTCGGGATAAAACGGCAACCCAAGCCAAAAACCAGACTGTCCCACCCCACCGTAAAGGCGGGGATAAGACAGCTCGGGGCTATACATATGACCTCCGTCAAGACCTGGACAATAGAGCAGAACATACAAGATCGATCTACGGATCGCGAGGACGGCTATCTATTCGGGCGTGACAAACCTAGTCACGCCCGGGCCGAAAACAGTAGACGGACTCCATCAGAGCTACGTCGCGATGCGGCCCGGTATAAAGGCGCCGCACACCCTCTTTGCTTCACTGACGAAGTAATGGACCACGAATTCCCAGAAGGGTTTAAACCCGTAAACATCGAATCATACGATGGGACAACTGATCCCGCGGTATGGATCGAAGACTTTATCCTCCACATCCACATGGCCCGCGGGGATGACCTCCACGCTATCAAATACCTCCCACTAAATCTTAAAGGGCCAGCTCGGCACTGGTTAAACAGCCTTCCTGAAAACTCTATTGGCAGCTGGGAGGACTTGGAAAAATCCTTCCTCGACAACTTCCAAGGTACATATGTCCGGCCACCAGACGCCGATGATTTAAGCCACATAGTCCAACAACCCGGCGAGTCAGCCAGGAAATTTTGGACTAGGTTCCTAACCAAAAAGAACCAGATCGTCGACTGTCCGGATGCCAAAGCCCTAGCGGCCTTTAAACATAGCATCCACGACGAATGGCTCGCCCGCCACCTCGGCCAAGAAAAGCCGAAATCTATGGCAGCCCTCACGGCACTCATGACCCGCTTTTGTGCGGATGAAGACAGCTAGTTGGCGCGTAGCAAAAACACAACCAGCGAGGCAGGCCCCTCCGAGGTCAAAAACAGCAACGGCAAGCTCCGACGCAGCAAACACAAACGCTGAAGCAATGGCAACAACACCGATGACACTGCTGTCAATGCCGGATTCAGCGGCTCCAAGTCCGTTCAGCGGAAAAAGCCGTATAAAAGAAACGATCAGGGACCATCCAGCATAGACCGCATACTCGACCGTCCGTGCCAAATCCATGGCACCCCAAACAAACCAGCTAACCATACCAATAGAGGTTGCTGGGTTTTTAAGCAAGCCGGCAAGTTATGTGCCGAGAACAAGGAAAAGGGATCGCAGAGCGAGGACGATGACGAGGAGCCCCTGCAGCCAAACACAGGGGGATAGAAGAAGTTTCCCCCTCAGGTCAAAATAGTGAACATGATATATGCTACACACATCCCCAAGAGGGAGCGCAAGCGCGCACTCAGGGACGTCTATGCGATAGAGCCAGTCGCCCCAAAATTCAATCCATGGTCATCATGCCCGATCACCTTTGATCGTCGGGATCATCCGACCAGTATCCGGCATGGAGGATCAGCCGCACTAGTCCTAGACCCAATCATTGATGGATTCCACCTGACGCGAGTCCTCATGGACGATGGCAGCAGCCTCAATCTGCTCTATCAGGATACAGTGCGCAAAATGGGCATTAACCCATCACGGATCAAGCCCACAAGGACTACCTTTAAAGGAGTCATACCAGGCGTAGAGGCCCTCTGTATGGGCTCAATCACACTAGAGGTCGTCTTCGGATCTCCGGACAACTTCCGAAGCGAGGAGTTAATCTTCGACATCGTCCCCTTTCATAGCGGTTATCACACACTGCTTGGACGAACCGCATTTTCCCGGTTCAATGTGGTACCTCACTATGCTTATCTCAAGCTCAAGATGCCCGGACCACGTGGCGTCATAACAATCAATGGAAATACGGAACGCTCCCTCCATACCGAGGAGCATATCACGGCCTTAGCAGCAGAAGTACATCGTGACCTTTTCCAGCAAAACCTCAATTCGGCGACCGGGCCTCCGGACACCATTAAGAGAGTCCGGACTATTCTGCAGCAAGACAGCTCCGCTCGTCAAGAGCTTAACTAGCAATTTGGCCTCCATCCCAGTCCCAATCAAATGGCGGCATTCATACCGCGCGTACACAACTACGCACTCAAAATTCAATGGGCATCGATGGAGGCATAGCCAGCTCGTGATCCACAGTGCGGTTCGACCGACCCTGGACCCGCACACCTTAAATTTTTCTTTTACATTTTGGGTTTTTCTCTTCTTGAGGATTTTTCTCAATAACCTGATCATCGGACTGATCACGGGATGGATAGACCAAGGAGGCAAGGAGCTTTGACGTACAAGGGAATCCCCAGGTGGTCTCTGCTAACGATTGCTATACCTGTTTTACAAACCCGCACGCAGCTCGCTCTTGGTCATGGCATGTTAAACAACCTTACTCGCTTATCGCATTACTTGCACAAGTACGCCTCGACGTATTAATCAACTTACAATGGAAAATAATTGACAGCGTCAGCTTATTACTTGATTTTTTCCTTGCCTTTGTATTTATTACTCATCGCACCCGTACACTCTGGTACGTATTACTTCGCCAGGGGCTTCATCACGCCCCGCAACACGGCAATAAAGTCTAAACACTTTTTATAGTATAGTTCGGCACCTCGAACTTATAGCATTATATGCATCAGCTCCGAATCAGGTATTTGGTCAATAGTTGGGTTGCCCGGCTCCTGTGCTTACTACCTTATGTTCCGCTATATCGGCTAGGGTAGTAAAGGGAGAACTACTGCGATTGTGTCCCGGTTCTTCCGGACGAGCACCTCAGTAGAGAAAGCCGAAAACTGACTGTCATAATGCAGCGAGAGCTGGTCAGCTGTTCGAGAGGTTTCAAATCCTTAGAGATTTATTCCGCTTTATGCAAGGAATCGGTTTTTACCCGATCAGGCGTGTATAGCGCCCCTAGCTCGGTCTTCCGAATACCAGGGGCTTCGCCAAAATTCTCATTGTCAAACTCCTATGGCTAAGTGAGGGTGATAAAAGCCGTATAGTCTGATTGCCTTGTTCGTTGCGCTAAACACCTCCTTTAAGGGCCAGAATGTGGAGTAAAGAGTGTTTAGATTTATCTCGAACACCCCCGTACTATCTACGTGGGGGCAGAAGCCGACGACTGGCTAACCCTCAGATTTCATAAACGGCCGCACAGGAGGTAAAATTTTACAAGTCGCAAGCACTATATTACATAACGACCTTGTTTCACATGACAGGACAGGATAACATGAATGTTTTCATGGGAATATCATATCCTTCGTACATTGCTCCGCCACAAGGTGGGAACCCTCCAAGACACCATCAAAATATAGCTCGGGTCGGCGATGCTCCTTGCCCTCAGGCAGCCCCTCGGTCATCAGCTTCTTGGCATCCATCTTCGCCCAGTGCAGCTTGGCGTGGGCAAAGGCCATCCGTGCACCTTCAATGCAGACCGACCGCTTCACGACTTCAAGCCGTGGGCAGGCACTTACAAGCCGCTTCACAGACCAAAGTAACAGCTGGGCATGGGCTCGGCAGGCCATAGCCGGACTATTAGGTCCTTCATGGCTAGCTCAGCCGCCCTATGCAGCTCGACCAGCTGTTTCAGCTAGTCGCTAAAGGGCACCAGATGTTCTGGTCCGAGGTATTGAGACCAGAACAGCTTCTCCGTAGAACTCCCTTCCTCGGCTCGATAGAACTTGGCATCATCTGATACGCTGCGCGGCAAATCCGTAAACGCCCCTGGAGAACCCCAAATTCGGGTAAGTAAAAGGAACGTTTGCTTCGCATTCTTGCTTTGCACAATGAAAGCCTTACCCGCCACGATCTTCTTGGCCGCCCAGATTTCCTAGAGGGTGCTCTGGGCTTCGGCTCGGGCATCTTGCGCGCTCTATCGGGCCTTCGCAAGTTCGGACCCCTGCATCTTAGAATCACGCTCCAAGGACTCATACTTCTTGACGGCGTCCTGGAGCTCTTGTTGGACCTCGCTGACCCGGGCCTCGTGCTTCTCACGCGCGGCACGTTCCTTGGCCGCTCTGTCCTCGGCCTCGGCCAACGCCTTCTTGAGGGCCGCCACCTCGGTACTGGCCCCTATTAAAGTTCATGACACTCGAGTCAGCATGAACCATTCATCCTTCCTAAATATACACACAGGTTACTGTATACCTTGGCTATCCTCCAGCTGCTTCTTCACGAGGCCGAGCTCTTCCTCGGCCCGTTCCAGGTCATGCTTTAGTCTGGAGACCTCCGCAGTATGAGCAGCAGCAGCCAGCAGCGACGCCTGCTCATTCACATAGACATCTTATGTTAGACTCCTGCGAAAATTATTTTGATCCTCTATTCGGCTTTTTCTTTCCGAACACCAAACAGAGCATCAGGGGCTACTGTCTACACTATGATATTCTTTCTACAATTACATTACTTACCTCAAAGCTTGTTAAAATGATAGCGCGGGCTTCGGTCAGTCTGCTTTTGGTGGACCGAACCTTCTCGATCACCGTACCCATAAGGACACGGTGTTCATCCACAATGGAAGCGCCTCGCAGCGCTTCCAGCAGATTATTCGGTGCCTCTGGCTGGACAGAGGTCACCGGCGGAATAGGCACACCTCCTCCTTTCGGGGAAGGCTGCTCGCTTGACTCCGGAGCCGTGTAGGTCGCCGGAATGGTATCCGGCTGGGGGCCGAATTGAACTTGGCCCCCATCACCAGTCCCCATGGGGGTTTTTCCCCCATACGTCTGGCGGCCGAGGAATCATCCTTTGGCGCCACCTCGACGACCTCCAGAACCTCTCCCTGGCCTGGTTAGGTCCTTTGGGACACCACCTCGTCACCACCCTTGGCCGGGGAGTGAGCGGGTGGCGGTGACATGCTGGCCATCTCCTTTGAATCTAGCGAACTTCCTGTTGAGGATCGCGGGGAGCTGTCGCGGGTTGGACTGCAATGGCATAACTTAAAATATTGTGGAAAGGCCAGACATTTGGATGTGCATAAGGTTTTTGGCACTTACGAGGCGGCCCGAGGCTTGGTCCGGGGCAGTCGCTCCGGACTGCTATCGACATCCCACGCGGAGTTATCCGCAAGGGAGCCCTTCCCCCTCTTGGGCGCCTTCGCCTCCAGATTTGTGGAGGCCCCCCCTTTCTTCCTTCCCCCCTCAGGGGGAGTCGCTTCTTCCTCCTCCTCCTCCTCCTCATCTTCGGTGGTCGAAGAGTGAGTCTCGTCTTCGGGCGTCATGTCCGAAGCACCTTTTCGGTGAAGGCCACTCCTGGCCCCCTTGGCCGTTTTCTTGGCCTTCTTCTCCGGCACATCATAAGGCGCCGGAAACAGCATCTTCATCAGAAGTGGGGTTTCTTGGTCTTCGGGTAGCGGGGCCGGACTATTAATCCGCCCGACTATGTCGATCCAGGCCTGAAAATTTAATAGGAAGGCTTAGACTCCTTCCTCAAGATATGCCAGTAAAGGGTGTACCTTGAAAACATGAAAGAACTTACCGAATTAGCCTGGCGTTTTAAGCTAAGCCCGCATCCTCGGTTGTGGGCGGTGGTGTCTCGCCGGCCTTGAAGAGCACTTTCCAGATGTCTTCGTGCGTCGTGCCAAAGAGCTCTAGTAGCGTCTGGTGCTTGGCCAGATCGAACTCCCACAAATAGCAAGTCCGGCGTTGGCACGGAAGGATCCGGCGAATGAGCATAACCTGGATCACGTTGATAGGTTTGATCTTCTTGGTTATCATGTTCCGGACGCACGTCTGGAACCCAGTCAGCTCGTTCGAAGAACCCTAGGTTAGGCCTTTCTGTTGCCAGGAGGTAAGCCGCATCGGAACTCCGGATTGGAATTCGGGGGCCGCCGCCCAGTCGCTGTCGCGCGACTCGGTGATGTAGAACCACCCTGATTGCCACCCCTTCACTGTCTCCACAAAGGAGCCTTCGGGCCAGGTGACATTAGGCATCTTGCCCAACATGGCGCCTCCGCACTCTACTTGTTGGCCACTCACCACCTTCAGCTTCACATTGAAGGTCTTCAGCCATAGGCCGAAGTGAGGTGGGATGCGGAGAAAGGCCTCACACACGACTTTAAATGCCGAGATGTTGAGTACAAAGTTGGGGGTGAGATCATGGAAGTGCAACCCATAGTAAAACATCAGTCCGCGGACAAACGCTTGGAGAGGGAATCCCAGCCCACGGACGAAATGTGTGAGAAACACAACCCTCTCGTGGGGCTCTGGGGTAGGGACGATCTGTCCCTTGGCCGGGAGTCGGTGAACGATTTCCTTGGCCAGGTATCCGGCCTCTCAGAGCTCCTTGATGTCCTTCTTCTTAACGGATGAGGCCATCCACTTGCCTCTAGCTCCGGATCCGGATATGGCTGGGGTACTTCTCGAGCGGGGAAAGCTAGAGCTTGGGCGCTGGAGCTCGAGAATAGATGGGCAGAGGAAGGAGAAGGCGTGAGTGAATGAGGACGAATCCTTATCCCCTTATTTAAGGCCGTGAATGTCAAGCGCCTCCCCACTCGCCTTAAAACTCGCCTATTCCCAAGGGCTGTGTAAACGACACGGTTGTGTTACCCCACGCCCGTATTGACGAGAATCCCGTAATAAGAGAAAACGATCTCTGCTTTGATAAGACGTGCCAATGGCAACCGCGTCTCGGAACATGGAGCGGCGGACGAAAAACGGTTCGAAATTATGACCAGGCAGACGTGATGTCATGTTACAAAAGGTTGTCATCAGATTGGACTCGTGGAATATTATATTCTCTATACAGTTGTGTGTGGTGGGTGCGTGTTACAGGTCCGGACACATTTAATACGTCTGAAGACTATCTTGGAGTTCGGAAGGAGGAACCTGCCTTGCAATGCCGAAGACAGATCTATGCGCCGGACACCTTGTCATTGAAGCCAGGTTCAGGGGCTACTGAGGGAGTCCTGGACTAAGGGGTCCTCGGGCGTCCGGCCTGTTAGCCATGGGCTGGACTGATGGGCTGTGAAGATGCGAAGACCGAAGACTGCACCCATGTCCAGATGGGACTCTCCTTGGCATGGAAGGCAAGCTTGGCGACCAAATATGTAGATTCCTTTCCTTTGTAACCGACCTTGTGTAACCCTAGATCCTCCCGGTGTCTATCTAAACCGGAGGGCTTAGTCCGGAGGGGGAGATATACTCATGACCATAGTCATACAGGCTAGACTTCTAGGGTAGACTTCTAGGGTTTAGCCATTACGATCTCGTGGTAGATCAACTCTTGTAATACTCATATTCATCAAGATCAATCAAGCAGGAAGTAGGGTATTACCTCCATAGAGAGGGCCCGAACCTGGATAAACATCGTGTCCCCTGTCTCCTGTTACCATCGACCTTAGACGCATAGTTCGGGACCCCCTACCCAAGATCCGCCGGTTTTGACACTGACACCGTGTGCCTTACATACTGTTTCCCAAACGGTTCGTTACGACAGACCGTATGGTTTCACTACATCATTAGAAATGCTTAATCACCGATACCACACATGCGAAAGAATTTAGTGTGTGCTGCATCGCACACGATTACATTTTGGAAGGCCTCTGGTCACTGTTCCATATCCCCGACGGTTTTTGGGTCGTGTGGGAAGGACCCCCTATCGCACACACTCACTTGGCGACGGTTCCGAAGGCCATCGCGGAAAGGGGTAAAAAAACCTTTTGTTTAGGACCGACGCGCACCAGTGTGAAGTGGATAAAGCTAAAGTTGATGCTATTGAAAAAATGTCGTTCCCTAAAGATATCAAATGTATAAGAAGTTTCCTTGGTCATGCCGGTTTCTATAGGAGGTTTATTAAAGACTTCTCTAAAATTTCTAGGCCTCTTACTAATCTTTTGGGAAAATATGCTCCATTTGTTTTTTATGATGATTGCGTAGAAGCCTTTGAAATACTTACGAATGCCTTGATTTCTACACCTATTTTTCAACCACATGATTGGAACCTACCCTTTGAAATTATGTGTGATGCTAGTGATTATGCTGTAGGGGGCTGTCTTAGGACAAAGAGTTGATAAGAAATTAAATGTTATTCATTATGCTAGTAAAACTCTAGACAGTGTCCAAAGAAATTATGCTACTACTGAAAAAGAATTTCTAGCAGTTGTGTTTGCTTGTGATAAGTTCAGACCTTATATTGTTGATTCCAAAGTAACTGTTCACACTGATCATGCTACTATTAAATACCCCATGGAAAAGAAAGATGCTAAACCTAGACTTATTAGATGGGTTCTCTTGCTACAAGAATTTGATTTGCATATTATTGATAAAAAGGGAGCTGAGAACCCCGTAGCGGACAACTTGTTTAGGTTAGAAGATATTCTTGATGACCCAATACCTATTGATGACAGTTTTCCTGATGAACAATTAGCTGTCATAAATGCTTCTTGATAACCCACAAGTATAGGGGATCAATTGTAGCCTCTTTCGATAAGTAAGAGTGTCGAACCCAACGAGGAGCTAACGGTAGAACAAATATTCCCTCAAGTTCTATCGACCACCGATACAACTCTACGCACGCTTAACGTTCGCTTTACCTAGAACAAGTATGAAACTAGAAGTACTTTGTAGGTGTTGTTGGATAGGTTTGCAAGATAATAAAGAGCACGTAAATAAAATCTAGGGGCTGTTTAGGTAAAGAAGCAATAAAGTTAGTATAGCGAGTGTGGAAAAGTGGTGGTAGGAGTTGCGAAATTGTCCCTAAGCAATTGACTACTTTACTAGACCGATGGCAAGTTTTATGTGGGAGAGGCCACTGCAAGCATGTCATCCCTGACTTGGAATTCTATGCACTTATGATTGGAACTATTAGCAAGCATCCGCAACTACTAACGTCATTAAGGTAAAACCCAACCATAGCATTAAGATATATTGGTCCCCCTTCAATCCTGTATGCATCAATTTCTATGCTAGGTTGAAGCTTTTGTCACTCTTTCCCTCCAATACATAGTCCTATCAACATACAACTAACCCTATGGTGTGATCCACGCACGCCCTCATATGATGGGCACCAAAGGACAGAAACATAAACACAAGCAAATTAAACCAATCATAGCAATTCACCAATTACCGATAGGACAACGAAAATCTACTCAGACATCATAGGATGGCAACACATCATTGGATAATAATATGAAGCATAAAGCACCATGTTCAAGTAGAGGGTACAGCGGGTTGCGGGAGAGTGGACCGCTGTAGATAGATGGGGGAAGGTGATGAAGGTGTTGGTGAAGATGACGGAGGTGTTGGTGTAGATCGTTGTCGCGATGATGGCCCCGGAGGCATTCCGGCGCCATCGGGGGAGAGAGGGGGAGAGAGCCCCTTTCTTCTTCTTCTTCCTTGACCTTCCCCCTAGATGGGAGAAGGGTTTCCCCTCTGGTCCATGGCTTCCATGGCGGCGGAGGGGCGAGAGCCGCTCCGAGATAGGATCTGTCTCTCTCTGTTTCTGCATTCCAGATTCTGGCCTTTCCCCGTTTCTTATATTCCTGGAGATCCGTAACTCCGATTGGGCTGAAAGTTGGACACGATTTCTATCCGGATATTGGCTTTCTTGCGGCGAAACAAGGGCACCAACTGCCTTACGGAGTGTCCATGAGGGCCCAGGGCGCTCCTGACCACCTGGGGCGCGCCCCTCACCCTCATGGGCCCCTCGGGCATCGTCTCGTTCCACATCCCAAAATTCACATATATTCCAAAAAATCTCCGTCAGTTTTTATCCCGTTTGGACTCCGTTTGATATGGATTTTCTGTGAAACAAAAAACATGCAATAAACAGGAACTGGCACTGGGCACTGGATCAATATGTTAGTCCCAAAAATAGTATAAAAAGTTGCCAAAAGTATGTAAAAGTTTTAGAATATTGGCATGGAACAATAAAAAATTATAGATATGACGGAGACGTATCAGCATCCCCAAGCTTAATTCCTGCTCGTCCTCGAGTAGGTAAATGATAAAAAAATTGATGTGGAATGCTACCTAGCATAATCTTGATCACATAATCTAATCATGGCATGAATATTAAGACACGAGTGATTCAAAGAAATAGTCTATCATTTGACATTAAGACAATAATACTTCAAGCATACTAATAAAGCAATCATGTCTTTTCAAAATAACATGGCCAAAGAAAGTTATCCCTACAAAATCATATGGTCTGGCTATGCTCCATCTTCACCACACACACACAACCCCGATGACAATCCAAGCAATTGTTTCATACTTTTGACGTTCTCAAACCTTTTCAACTTTCACGCAATACATGAGCGTGAGCCATGGATATAGCACTATAGGTGGAATAGAATATGATGATGGAGGTTGTGTGGAGAAGATAAAAAGGAGGAAAGTCTCACATCAACGCGGCTAATCAATGGGTTATGGAGATGCCCATCAATTGATGTCAATGCGAGGAGTAGGGATTACCGTGCAACGGATGCACTAGAGCTATAAGTGTATGAAAGCTCAAACTGAACCTAAGTGGGTGTGCATCCAACTTGCTTGCTCATGAAGACCTAGGGCATTTGAGGAAGCCCATCGTTGGAATGTACAAGCCAAGTTCTATAATGAAAATTCCCACTAGTATATGAAAGTGATAACTCAAGAGACTCTCTATATGAAGAACATGGTGCTACTCTGAAGCACAAGTGTGGTAAAAGGATAGTAACATTGTCCCTTCTCTCTTTTCTCTCAATTTTTCTATTTTTCTCTTATTTTTTTAGGCTTCTTTGGCCTCCCTTTTTTAAGGGGCTTCTTTGGCCACTTTTATTTTGATAACCTCACATGGGACAATGTTCTAATAATGATGATCATCACACTTTTATTTACTTACAACTCAATATTACAACTCGATACTAGAACAAAGATATGACTCTATATGAATGCCTCTGGCGGTGTACCAGGATGTGCAATAATCTAGCATAGCAATGACATAAAAACGGACAAGCCATGAAAACATCATGCTAGCTATCTTATGATCATGCAAAGCAATATGACAATAAATGCTCAAGTCATGTATATGATGATGATGGAAGTTGCATGGCAATATATCTCGGAATGGCTATGGAAATGCCATGATAGGTAAGTATGGTGGCTGTTTTGAGGAAGATATAAGGAGGCTTATGTGTGATAGAGTGTATCGTATCACGGGGTTTGGATGCACCGGCGAAGTTGCACCAACTCTCGAGGTGAGAAAGGGCAATGCACCGTACCGAAGAGGCTAGCAATGATGGAAGGGTGAGAGTGCGTATAATCCATGGACTCAACATTAGTCATAAAGAACTCACATACTTATTGCAAAAATCTATTAGTCATCGAAACAAAGTACTACGCGCATGCTCCTAGGGGGATAGATTGGTAGGAAAAGACCATCGCTCGTCCCCGACCGCCACTCATAAGGAAGACAATCAATAAATACCTCATGCTCCAACTTCGTTACATAACGGTTCACCATACGTGCATGCTACGGGAATCACAAACTTCAACACAAGTATTCCTACAATCCACAACTACCCACTAGCATGACTCTAATATCACCATCTTTATATCGCAAAACTATTGCAAGGAATCAAACATATCATATTCAGTGATCTACAAGTTTTATGGAGGATTTTATGACTAACCATGTGAATGACCAACTCCTGTCATCTCTCTAAATAGATATAAGTGAAGCAAGAGAGTTTAATTCTTTCTACAAAAGATATGCCCACGTTCTAACAAATATAAGTGAAGCAAAAGAGCATTCTACAAATGGCGGTTTTCTATGTGAAGAGAAACAGGCAATCCAAACTTCAAATGATATAAGTGAAGCACATGAAGCATTCTATAAAGCCATACTCAAAAGATATAAGTGAAGTGCAATGAGAATTCTATAAATCAACCATGGACTATCTCATACCAGCATGGTGCATCAAAGAAAAGTGAAAACTAAATGCAAAAGATGCTCCAAGATTTGCACATATCACATGAATGAAACGAAACCGAAAACATACCGATACTTGTTGAAGAAAGATGGGATGCCTTCCGGGCCGTACCCAAGCTTAGAAGCTTGAGTATCCTTGAATATTTACTTGGGGTGCCTTGGTCATCCCCAATCTTGAGCTCTTGCCTCTCCTCCTTCTCATCATATCGAGACCTCCTCGATCTTTGATCACTTCATCCACACAAAACTGAATAGAAAGCTCGGTAAGATCCGTTAGTATAATAAAGCAAATCACTACTCTAAGTACTGTTGCAAACCAATTCATATTTTGTTTTTGCATTGTAGATACTTTAATATAACTTTTCCATGGCTTAATCCACTGATAGAAATCGATAGTTTCATCAAAACAAGCAAACTATGCATCAAAAACAGAATCTGTCTTAAACAGGATAGTCTGTAGTAATCTGAACATTCACCATACTTATGGTACTACAAAAATTCTGAAACAATTAGGAAAAATAAAAAATTTGTAAATAAAGACATTTCAGGAAGTTTCAGAACCGTTTGACGTTCCAGTAAAAAATGTAAAATCGCTCACTACAGCCAAAGTTTATGTTTTGCACCGCACAAACCAACAAGCAATGTAAACATCCTAAAGGCAAATCTTGGCACATTATTTTTATAATACAATGGATTTGTACAAGGGGATAATTATTTTTTTTGAAAAGTTTCTGTAATCAAGGGTTACAAAGTTTCCATGGGCATGAACAAAGTTCAAGGCTAGCTCCCACTTTAACAATGCTCGTCTTTCTCACTTTCGCTTTTCTTTTTGAAAAAGTTTTAGGTTCCCCTCTTGATTTATTTTTTGTTTTTAAACTTTATAAAATCACACAACAGAAATAAATGACTCTCTAAAACTTCTGGGTTATCTCCCTGGCAGCGCTTTCTTTAAAACCATTAAGCTAGGCATATAGTGCTCAAGTAATGGATCCACCCGGATCCCAAGGTATATCAAAGCCAATTTTAATTAACAATGATTTGTGATTTAGTAGTGAGCACAAAGTAACATATATCAAGCAATGACGAAGTCTAACTCTCTTCCTATGCATCGGCATGCCATAAAAGAACAATTCATGCACACATAGTAAAGGCCAATGCATAGTATAAACAGTTTCTTGCAATTTTATCATATTGGAAACATGGAGAGGCGGAGATGTAGTTCCTCTATCATAATAATTGCAAGTAGGAGCAACAAGCACATGCATATTATATCTATCAAAATCATCATGTGTAGTAGTGAAATGCAACCTATCAATATAATCCTTAATAAGGGCAAACTTCTTCGATATAGTGTAGTTTGGAGAATTCAAAAAGATAATAGGACTATCATGTGTGGGTGCAATAGCAACAATTTCATGTTTAACATAAGGAACTATAGCAAGTTCATCTCCATAAGCATAATTCATATTGGCATCTTGGCCACAAGCATAGCAAGCATCATCAAAAAGGGATATTTCAAAAGAATCAATGGGATCATAACAATCATCATAGCAATCATCCTTCGGTGAGCACGAAGGGAAATTAAACAATGTATGAGTTGAAGAGTTACTCTCATTAGAAGGTGGGCATGGGTAGCTAATCCGTTCTTCCTCCTTTTGTTCTTCGCTCTCCTCATCATCTTTTTCATCCAATGAGACCACAGTTTCATCAATTCCTTCTTCCATAGACTCTTGCAAAATATTAGTCTCTTCTCGGACAGCGGAGACTTTCTCAATAAATTCATCAATATCATAATTGTATTTATAATTCTCATAGCAATATTTAAGGATAGCTAAATTTTTAGGTCTATAAACTGAATCATCAAAATCTTCAAACTCTTTAAACAAAGATTCAATTTCACAAGCACCCTTAAAAGCAACAAATTCTTCTATTCGTTCCACATCATAGTAATCATATATACCATTAGCATAAGAAGCTAAGGTTTCATTATCATTAAATTTCCATGAAAAGGGAAGGTGTGGAGCCTTCATCCTAGAGCAACAAGTATAATCATATCTCAAGCATAGTTGCCTAGCATACCAATACAACATATAAATTTGATCCCATAACAGTTTCCATTTTTGAGTCAAGCGATAATCCCTAAAGTATTCACGTTGATCCAACGTGTCTCCCATTACATAATTGAATGGGGTTTTCTCAGGATTATCAAAGTAGTACATAATATCCAAATAATGAGCATCGAGGGTTTTAGGAGGTTCCCATCTCCATGAGTAGCAAGTAAACCTAAATTTTTTGGTATTTCGTGTTCCATATCCATAACTAAAGATAGAAAACAAGAGCACAAAATAAAAATAACTTAGTGAAAAAGCAAACAAGCACACACGAGAATATTCACCCCACGCTATAACTCCCCGGCAATTGCGCCAGAAAAAGGTATTGATAACCCACAAGTATAGGGGATCAATTGTAGCCTCTTTCGATAAGAAAGAGTGTCGAACCCAACGAGGAGCTAAAGGTAGAGAAAATATTCCCTCAAGTTCTATAGACCACCGATACAACTCTATGCACACTTAACGTTCGCTTTACCTAGAAAAAGTATGAAACTAGAAGTATTTTGTAGGTGTTGTTGGATAGGTTTGCAAGATAATAAAGAGCACGTAAATAAAATCTAGGGGTTGTTTAGGTAAAGAAGCAACAATGTTAGTATAGCGAGTGTGGAAAAGTGGTGGTAGGAGTTACGAAATTGTCCCTAAGCAATTGACTACTTTACTAGACTGACAACAAGTTTTATGTGGGAGAGGCCACTGCTAGCATGTCATCCCTGACTTGGAATTCTATGCACTTATGATTGGAACTATTAGCAAGCACCCTCAACTACTAACGTTAATTAAGGTAAAATCCAACCATAGCATTAAGATATATTGGTCCCCCTTCAATCCCGTATGCATCAATTTCTATGCTAGGTTGAAGCTTATGTCACTCTTGCCCTCCAATACATAGTCCTATCAACATACAACTAACCCTATGGTGTGATCCACGCGCGCGCTCATGATGGGCACCAAAATACAGCAACATAACCACAAAAAAATTAAACCAATCATAGCAATTCACCAATTACCGATAGGACAACGAAAATCTACTCAGACATCATAGGATGGCAACACATCATTGGATAAAAATATGAAGCATAAATCACCATGTTCAAGTAGAGGGTACATCGGGTTGCGGGAGAGTGGACCGCTATAGATTAATGGGGGAAGGTGATGAAGGTGTTGGTGAAGATGATGGAGGTGTTGGTGTAGATCATTGTCGCGATGATGGCCCCGGTGGCATTCGGGCGCCACCGGGAGAGAGGGGGAGAGAGTCCCCCTTCTTCTTCTTCTTCCTTGACCTTCCCCCGAGATGGTAGAAGGGTTTCCCCTCTGGTCCATGGCTTCCATGGAGGCGGAGGGGCGAGAGCCCCTCCGAGATTGGATCTGTCTCTCTGTCTCTCTCTGTTTCTGCGTTCCAGATTCTGGCCTTTCACCGTTTCTTATATTCCCGGAGATCCGTAACTCCGATTGGGCTGACATTTGGACACGATTTCTATCCGGATATTGGCTTTCTTGCGACGAAAGAAGGGCTCCAACTTCCTTACGGAGTGGCCATGAGGGCCCAGGGCGTGCCTGACCCCCTGGGGCGCGCCCCTCACCCTCGTGGGCCCCTCGGGCATCGTCTCGCGTTGATTCAACTTCCCAAAATTCACATATATTCTAAAAAAATCTCCGGCAGTTTTTATCCCATTTGGACTCTGTTTGATATGGATTTCTGCGAAACAAAAAACATGCAATAAACAGGAACTGGCACAGGATCAATGTGTTAGTCCCAAAAATAGTATAAAAAGTTGCCAAAAGTATATTGGCATGGAACAATCAAAAATTATAGATACGACGGAGACGTATCACTTCTCATAATGCTCCATGGTATGTTGATTATGCTAATTTCATTGTTGCTAAATTTAAACCACCTAGTTTCACATACCAGCAAAAGAAAAAGTTTTTCTGTGAATTAAGAAATTACTTCTAGGATGACCCACACCTTTATAAAGAAGGAGTAGATGGTGTTATTAGACGTTGTGTACCTGAGCATGAACAAGAATAGTCCTACGCAAGTGTCACTCCGAAGCCTACGGAGGACACCATGCTGGAGATAGAACTGCACACAAGGTATTACAATCTGGTTTTGATTGGCCTACTCTCTTCAAAGATGCTCGTAAGTTTGTCTTGTCTTGTGATGAATGTCAAAGAACTGGTAATATTAGTAGATGTTAGGAAATCCCTGTGAATTATTCACTTGTTATTGAACCATTTGCTGTTTGGGGCTTTGATTATATGGGACCTTTTCCTTCTTCTAATTGGGTATACACATATTTTAGTTGTTGTTGATTACGTTACTAAGTGGGTAGAAGCTATTCCAACTAGTAGTGTTGATCATAACACTTCTATTAAAATGCTTAAAGAAGTTATTTTTCTGAGGTTTGGAGTCCCTAGATATTCGATGACTGATGGTGGTTCACACTTTATTCATGGTGCTTTCAGTAAGCTGCTTGCTAAATATGATGTCAACCATAGAATTGCATCTCCTTATCATCGTCAGTCTAATGGTCAGGTAGAATTGAGCAATAGAGAAATTAATTTGATCTTGCAAAAGACTGTTAATAGATCTAGAAAGAATTGGTCTAAGAAACATGATGATGCATTATGGGCTTATAGAACTGCTTACAAAAATCCTATGGGCATGTCTCCGTATAAAATGGTTTATGGAAAAGCATGTCACTTACCTCTTGAACTAGAACATAAAGCTTATTGGGCAATTAAAGAGCTCAATTATGATTTCAAACTTGTCAGTGAGAAGAGGTTATTTGAAATTAGCTCACTTGATGAATGGAGAACCCAAGCCTATGAAAATGCCATGCTTTTTAAAGAAAAAGTTAAAAGATGGCATGACAAAAGGATACAAAAGCGTGAATTTAATGTAGGTGACCATGTCTTGCTATACAACTCTTGTTTAAGATTTTTTTGCAAGAAAGCTTCTCTCTAAATGGGAAGGTCCTTCATTATCGAGGAGGTTTATCATTCCGGTGCCATCAAGATCAACAACGCCGAAGGCACTAACCCGAAGGTGGAAAACCGGCAAAGAATCAAACATTATATCGCAGGTACTCCCATAAATGTTGAAACCAATATTATTAATACCATAACACCGGAGGAGTACATAAGGGAAACCTGCCAGAATGTTTCAGACTCCAAAAAGGAATAGCTATGTGGTACGGTAACTAAACCGACTCCAAAACTCTTCTAATGGCAATTTTTCTCTGTTTTGGAATAATTTAAAAATTAGGAAAATGAAAAGTAGTCTGAAAAGTACACGAGGAGGTGACTAGCCCCGGGGGCGCGCCCTACCCCCCTAGGCGTGCCTCCCTGGCTTGTGGCCACCTCGTGTGCCCTCTGGACTCTGTTTTCTTGCACAACACTTCTATTGGTCAGTAAAAATTCATTATATAATCTACCTAAGGTTTTGACCACCGTACCACGGCAATATCCCCTATTTTGCGTTTTGAGTTGTTTTCTGCCAGAGTTTTCAAGGCTAGACATCATTTTGCCCCCCCCCCTCCTCCAACAATGTGGGCGACGATGCTTGGTTGATGCAGATGGAACTTAAAAGGGAGGATGCTGAGGGAGTAACGATGGGAGAGGATGAAGGAGATTCGCTTGAGGTTCAGCCTCCGGCTTCGGAAAGAGGTACTCTGGCGGTGATCTACAAGCAACCATGAAGGCCAAGAGGTTTGAGAAGGGCTTCCCCCTAGGAGGCCCTTACACAGGTTACATCGGAACAACTTTCATAATTTGGTTCATAATTACGGAGTGGAGAACACTCCTCATGCACATATACCCTCCAATTGGGACATATCCTGTCCAAGTGAAAGCAATACAGGAAAGGGTCTTGGTGGCCTGAAAATAAGCATCTTTTGGAGGAAATCCAGAAGAATGCAAATATGCTCCAACATGTGCTCCAAGAATTGGAAGTCCTGAAAGGTGCCTTAATGAAGCTGACGGATACGTCATCAACTCCATCATCACCACCTCCGAAGAAGGAGCTCTAAATACATGGGTATGGGCACACCCCTTGGCAACTGCTAAGCTTGGGGGAGGTGCCCCGGTATCGTATCACCATCACACCTTTACCTTTACCGTTTCTCTTAGTTCAATCCTTTTGGTTATATCTTGATCTAGTAGAATAAAGTTTTTAGTATGATCTAGCTTTGAGTTTCGTTTTGAGATCTATCTATGTAATCGAGTCCGTGAGTTATATAATAAAGAGTAGTTTTGAGTTGAGGGCTTTGCTTTCCTGCTATGATCTTGAGGGAATAAGAAAAACAAAGAATAAAAAGATCATATACTGATCTTATGGAGAGTGATGACTTCACATATAAAGAGTATGATGAATAAAATTTGTTGAGAGTTGACAAACATAGTTTTGGTCATTGTTACAATTAATAGGAAGTAATAAAGAAAGAGAGGTTTCACATATAAATATACAATCTTGGACATCTTTTGTGACTGTGAGCACTCATTAAAATATTACATGCTAAAGAGTTGATGTTGGACAAGGAAGACAACATAATGGGTTATGTTTTCTTATATCCGAATAGAATTTATATTGTCATGGATCCTCCAACATGTTGAACTTGCTTCTCACCCCTTGCTAGCCAAATCTTTTGCACCAAGTAGAGATACTACTTGTGCATCCAAATATCCCTTAAACCAGTATTGCCATGAGAGTCTACTATACCTACCTATGGATTGAGTAAGATCCTTCAAGTAAGTTGTCATCGGTGCAAGCAATAAAAATTTCTCTCTAAATATGTATGATCTTTTAGTGTGGAGAAAATAAGCTTTATATGAACTTGTGATATGGAAGAAATAAAAGCGACAGACTACATAATGAAGTTCTTTATCACAAGCGACGATATAAAAGTGACGTTATTTTGCATTAAGATTTTGTACATCCAACCATAAAAGTGCATGACAACCTATGCTTCCCTCTACGAAGGGCCTATCTTTTACTTTTACCTTCTACCTTATACAAGAGTCATGGTGATCTTCACTTTTCCTTTTTACAGTTTTTATTTTTGGCAAGCACTATGTGTTGGAGAAAGATCCAGATATATACATATATATATATATATATATATATATATATATCCACTCGGATGTTGGCTATCATAAACTATTATTATTGACATTACCCTTGAGGTAAAAGGTTGGGAGGAAAAATTATAAGCCCCTATCTTTCTCTGTGTCCGATTGAGGCTTTGAACTCATAAGTATCGCATGAGTGTTAGCAATTGCGAAAGGTTAGAAGATGGTTGAGTATGTGGACTTGCTATACAAAAAAAGCTCTTACATTGACTCTTTCCGATATTATGATAAACTGCAATTGCTTCAATGACTGAGATCATAGTTTGTTAGTTTTCAATAAAAGTTTCTGATTCATACTTTATTTGTGAATGAATTGTTACTTTAGCATAAGAGATTATATGACAATATATGTTGCTGTTCTAAGGATGATCATGATGCCCTCGTCTCCGTATTTTATTTTATCGACACCTCTATCTCTAAACATGCGGACATATTTATCGATTTTGGCTTTCGCTTGAGGACAAGCGAGGTCTAAGCTTGGGGGAGTTGATACGTCCATTTTGCATCATGCTTTTATATTGATATTTATTGCATTATGGGCTGTTATTACACATTATAGTACAATACTTATGCCTTTTCTCTCTTATGCTACAAGGTTTACATGAAGAGGGAGAATGCCGGCAGCTGGAATTCTGGACCGGAAAGGAGCAAATCTGAGAGACCTATTCTGCACAACTCCAAAAGTCCTGAAAATTTACGGAGAATTATTTTGGAATATATAAAAAATATTGGGCAAAGAAAATACCAGAGGGGACCCACTAGGAGGCCACAAGCTTGGGGGAGCGCGCCCTACCCCCTGGGCGGGCCCCTGTGGCTTGTGGGCCCCTTGGCAGGCCTCCGGTGCCCATCTTCTGCTATATGATGTCTTTTGACCTGGAAAAGTTCAGAAGAATCTGTCGGGACGAAGCGCCGCCATCTCGATGCGGAACCTGGGCAAAAGCAATCTAGGGCTCCGGTGGAGCTGTTCTGCTGGGGAAACTTCCCTTCCAAAGGGGAAATCGAAGCCATCGTCACCACCAACGATCCTCTCATCGAGAGGGGGTGAATCCGCATCAACATCTTCACCAGCACCATCTCCTCTCAAACCCTAGTTCATCTCTTGTATTCGATCTTTGTCTCAAAACCTCATATTGGTACCTGTGGGTTGCTAGTAGTGTTGATTACTACTTGCAGTTCATGCTAGTTGGTTTATTCGGTGGAAGATAATATGTTCAGATCCTTAATGCTATTCAATACCCCTCTGATTATGAACATGAATATGGTTTGTGAGTAGTTATGTTTGTTCCTGAGAGCATGGGAGAAGTCTTGTTATAAGTAATCATGTGAATTTGGTATTCGTTCGACATTTTGATGAGATGTATGGTGTCTCTCCTCTAGTGGTGTTATGTGAACGTCGACTACAAGACACTTCACCATGATTTGGGCCTTAGGGAAGGCATCGGGAAGTAATAAGTAGATGATGGGTTGCTAGAGTGACAGAAGCTTAAACCCTAGTTTATGCGTTGCTTCGTAAGGGGCTGGTTTGGATCCACATGTTTCATGTTATGGTTAGATTTATCTTAATTCTTCTTTCGTAGTTGTGGATGCTTGCGAGAGGGGTTAATCATAAGTGGGAAGCTTGTCCAAGTAAGGACACCACCCAAGCACCGGTCCACCCACATATCAAATTATCAAGGTACAAACGCGAATCATACGAACATGATGAAAACTAACTTGACAATAATTCTCATGTGTCCTCGGGAGCGCTTTGCTTTATAAGAGTTCGTCAAGGCTTGTCCTTTGCTGAAAAAAGGATTGGGCCACCTTGCTGCACCTTAGTTACTTTTGTTACGTGTTACCCGTTACGAATTATCTTATCACACAACTATCTGTTACCGATAATTTCAGTGGTTTAGAGAATTCCTTGCTGAAAACTGCTTGTCATTTCCTTCTGCTCCTCGTTGGGTTCGACACTCTTACTTATCAAAAGTACTATGATAGATACCCTATACTTGTGGGTCATGAGGGATCACCTTATAATGCTACCATCATCCTAAGCAAAATAAGAGGCATAAAAGGATTAACATCACATGCAAATCATAAGTGACATGGTATGGTCATCATGTTGTGCTTTTGATCTCCATCTCCAAAGCACCGACATGATCTCCATCATCACCGGCATGACACCATGATCTCCATCATCGTGTCTCCATCGGGGTTGTCACGCCAACCATGCTTCTACCACTATTGCTACCATTTAGCGATAAAGTAAAGCATTACATAGCGCTTAATGATTGACACGCAGGTCATACAATAATTAAGATAACCCTATGACTCCTGTCAGTTGCCGTATTCATCGACATGCAAGTCGTGATTAACTATACAAAACATGATCATCTCATACATCAAATATATCTCATCATGTCTTAACTATACAAAACATGACCATCTTATACATCAAATATATCTCATCATGTCTTTGGCCATATCATATCACAACATACCCTGCAAAAACAAGTTAGACGTCCTCTAATTGTTGTTGCATGTTTTACGTGGCTGCTATGGGTATATAGCAAGAATGATTCTTGCCTACGCAAAGCCACAACAGTGATATGCAAGTTGCTATTTAACCTTCTACAAGGACTGCCTTTGTTGAATCCGATTCAACTAAGGTGGGAGAGACAAACACCCGCCAGCCATCTTTATGCAACAAGTTGCATGTCAGTCGATGGAACCGGTCTCATGTACGTGGACATGTAAAGTTGGTCCGGGACGCTTCATCCCACAATACCGCTGAATCAAGAAAAGACCAAGGAAGGAAGCAATCTGAATATCAACGCCCACAAACTCCTTTGTGTTCTACTTGTGATGTCATCTACGCAAGACCTAGCTCATGATGCCACTGTTGGGGAACGTTGCATGGGAAACAAAAAAATTCCTACGCTCACCAAGATCAATCTAGGAGATGAACATCTACGAGAGGAGAGATTGCATCTACATACCCTTATAGATCGCTAAGCGGAAGTGTTGAGAAACGCGGTTAATGTAGTTGAACGTCTTCGCGATCCAATCACGATACGTCCCGCGAACTCCTGACCAAGTGCCGAACGGACGGCACCTCCGTGTTCAACACACGTACGGCTTGATGACACCTTCACCTCCTCGATCCAACGAGCAATGGTGAAGTAGTAGCTCGAGTCCTCCGGCAGCACGACGGCGTGATGGCGGTGGTGGTGGAGAAATCTCGGCAGAGCTTCGCTAAGCTGTGCAGAGAGAAGATGGCCTACGAGGGAGAGGGAGGGAAGCGCCAGGGCATGGATGGGTGTGGCTGCCCTCCCTCTACCCCTCTATGTATAGGGGGAAGGGGGAAGAGGAGGCACCCTAAGGTTTCCCTGGGGGGGGGGGGTCCGGCGGCCACAAGGGCAACCCTAGATGGGTTTTGGGTGCCCCCCTAGGTGCCTTGCCCCCCAAGCAAGGGGGAGGCAGCCCTAGGGGGTGCACCAACCCTCTTGGGATCGTGAGCTGAGGTGAGGGGGCGCACATCCCTTTAGTTGGCTGGTGTGCCTCCCTTCCTTGGCCCATGAGGCCCCCCAACACTTGTCGGGGCCCCTGAAACCCCTTTCGGTTCTCCTGGTCATAACCCGGTACCCCCGAAACACTTGCGGACTCCGATTACCTTCATCCTACATATCGATCTTCACCTCCAGACCATTCCGGAGTTCCTCGTCATGTCCGTGATGTCATCCGAGACTCCGAACAACCTTCGGTTACCACCAAAACAACTCAACTATACTTATATCGTCACCAAACATTAAGTGTGTAGACCCTGCGGGTTCGAGAACTATGCAGACATGACCGAGACACCTCTATGATCAATAGCCAATAGCGGGACCTGGATGCCCATATCGGTTCCTACATATTCTACGAAGATCTTTATCGGTCGAACCTCAATGTCAAGGATTCAGCTAATCCCTTTGTCTATCGGTATGTTACTTGCCCGAGATTTGATCGTCGGTATCACCATACCTAGTTCAATCTCGTTACCGGCAAGTATCTTTACTCATTCCGTAATACAAGATTCCGTGGCTAACTCTTTAGTCACATTACTGGCAAGCTTATTGTGATGTTGTATTACCAAGTGGGCCCTGAGATACCTCTCCGTCATACGGAGTGACAAATCCCAGTCTTGATCCATGCCAACTCAATAGACACCCAAGGACATACATGTAGAGCACCTTTACAGTCACCCAGTTACGTTGCGATGTTTGATAAACACAAGGTACTCCTCCGGTGTCAGTGAGTTGCATGATCTCATGGTCATAGCAACATATACTTGACATACAGAAAACCATAGCAATAAACTTGATACAATCATATGCTACGTTCATAGTTTGGGTCTTGTCCATCACATCATTCTCCTAATGATGTGATCCCATTATTAAATGACAACTCATGTCTATGGCTAGGAAACCATAGCCATCTTTGATTAACGAGCTAGTTCGGTAGAGGCTCACTAGGGGCATGTTGTTGTCTATGTATCCACACATACATTTGAGTTTCCGGTCAATACAATTATAGCATGGATAATAAACGATTATCATGAGCAAGGATATATAATAATAACCACTTTATTATTGCCTCTAGGGCATATTTCTAACAATTTTGGCATCTCATTAGGTTCAAGATAAACCTCACGCGTTGCAGCAGGATGGTAGTGTAATAAACAATTTAAAAGAAAGGGGCATACAATAAGGATAAATTAATTAAGAAAACAAAAATAAAAAAATGTTTTGTAGTAGAAGATGGCTTAGATTTAATGTGTAACTCTAAAGTCAACTTACTTAGTACGGTCAGTTCTCTAACCAAATTTGCAGAGGATCTTACCTTTGATCATCTCAACGAAAAGAAAACAATACATCTGATGTGCTGCTAATAAAAAATAGCAATTATCACTGCAATACAAATTACATGTGTGCACCTTGAATGAACTCCCAGCGCTAATGTTTCTCAGGTATGTGACTTCGCTGAACTTACATGGTGCTTTATGTATGTATAGCTTCTAGATCGTAAAACAGACGTCGTGGCAGTTTATGCTAGAAACGGTACAAACGAAGCATGACATTTTAGAGCCATATTTGAAGACTGTTTCTCCCCTTTACAACAACTCGATGTGATGTTGTTGAATCAACAGATATTGTGAGGATTAGGTGGAGTGTGCAGGCGGAGGCCAACCAAGTATCATAGCAGCGGTGACGCAATGCAATGACATGCTCGTGTAGGGGATCGAAATCAGACTGACACTAGGACATGTGAGACGAGCACATGCCTGACCTTGCTGGGCTTCATGACACTGTGAAAGAAGGCGGGCCAGATGGCCTGATCGAGGGGGCTTCATGGTGTTGCCTGCGACAACATCCTCAACGGCAGTGCGTCCACCAATCGTGGCGCCCCCGTCCGATTTGGCCGGCATGGTCGATGACATGTAGTGCTTCGCCCTCTCATTCTACCTCATTGTTGTGCCTATCTCGGCACCGACGCTATTTACGGCTACAACAAAATGGGTGCCATCGTCTTCCTGCACCAATGTCAGCATCTAAACCTCTAGGTTCGTACAGTCATACAGTACCCACGTTGGTCTAGGTTTGCGGAAGAGATTGAGCAAGGGAAGTAAAAATTAATGAATCCTTGTTAGGTGATGAGGTCGTTGCTATTTATCATAAGAACTCATGTGAGAAGGACATGTTAGGAGAGAATGAAGTGGTGCCTTCAGCTGTTACTCCTAGACTTGTTTGTTGGAGAAGTAGAATATCAATGAGGTAGTGGGGATGTGAACAGCCAATGGTTTCTGCTACTTCTTTATGCACAGAGGAGATAATGGGCTCGCGGTTAGTAAACAGAAGGAAAAAAATAAAAACATAAGTGATGACATGGCATCACGGTAGAGCAGGGAAATTCGATAGTTTAATTGCATGCTTGCTGTTATGCAATAATACGTCTCCAACGTATCTACTTTTCCAAACACTTTTGCCCTTGTTTTGGACTCTAACTTGCATGATTTGAATGGAACTAACCCGGACTGACGTTGTTTTCAGCAGAATTGCCATGGTGTTATTTTTGTGCAAAAATAAAAGTTCTCGGAATGACCTGAAATTTCACGGAGAATATTTTTGGAATTAATAAAAAGTATTGGTGAAAGAATCAACACCAGGGGGCCCACACCCTCTCCATGAGGGTGGAGGGCGCGCCCCCTGCCTCGTGGGCCCCCTTAGGCTCCACCGACCTCAACTCCAACTCTATATATTCATGTTCGGGGAGAAAAAATCAGAGAGAAGAATTCATCGCGTTTTACGATACGGAGCCGCCGCCAAGCCCTAATCTCTCTCGAGAGGGCTGACCTGAGTCCGTTCGGGGCTCCGGAGAGGGGAATCCGTCGCCATCGTCATCATCAACCTTCCTCCATCATCATTTTCATGATGCTCACCGCCGTGCGTGAGTAATTCCATCGTAGGCTTGCTGGACGGTGATGGGTTGGATGAGATTTAGCATGTGATCGAGTTAGTTTTGTTAGGGTTTGATCCCTAATATCCTTTATGTTCTGAGATTGATGTTGCTATGACATTGCTATGCTTAATGCTTGTCACTAGGGCCCGAGTGCCATGATTTCAGATCTGAACCTATTATGTTTTCATGAATATATGTAAGTTCTTGATCCTATCTTGCAAGTCAATAGTCACCTACTATGTGTTATGATCCGGTAACCCCGAAGTGACAATAATCGGGACCACTCCCGGTGATGACCGTAGTTTGAGGAGGTCATGTATTCACTAAGTGGTAATGCTTTGGTCCGGTACTCTATTAAATGGAGGCCTTAATATCCCTTAGTTTCCAATAGGACCCCGCTGCCACGGGACGGTAGGACAAAAGATGTCATGCAAGTTCTTTTCCATAAGCACGTATGACTATATTCGGAATACATGCCTACATTACATTGATGAACTGGAGCTAGTTCTTTGTCACCCTATGTTATAACTGTTGCATGAGGAATCACATCCGACATAATTATCCATCACTGATCCATTGCCTACGAGCTTTTCACATAGTGATCTTTGCTTAGTTACTTTTCCGTTGCCACTGTTACGATTACTACAAAACTGCTATTGTTACTTTTGCCACCGTTACCGTTACTTCCATACTACTTTGCTACTAAATATTTTCCTGCAGATATTAAGTCTTCCAGGTGTGGTTGAATTGACAACTCAGCTGCTAATACTTGAGAATATTCTTTGGCTCCCCTTGTGTAGAATCAATAAATTTGGGTTGAATACTCTACCCTCGAAAGTTGTTGCGGTCCCCTATACTTGTGGGTTATCAAGACTATTTTCTGGCGCCGTTGCCGGGGAGCATAGCTCTATTCTTTGATTCACTTGGGATTTATATCTGTTGATCACTATGAGGAACTTGAAAGATGAAAGAACTAAGATTTTTTCCCTCAACTACGAGGGGAGGTAAGGAACTGCCATCTAGCTCTGCACTTGATTCACCTTCTATTTTGAGTAAACTTGCGACACCTACACCTGTTATTGATTCTGATATGTCGCATGTTATTGATGATGCCACTTCTGCTATGCATGATGCTTATGATGAAACTACTTCTATGCTTGAAAATATTGTGCCACTAGGTGAATTTCTTGATGAACAACTTGCTAGGGTTAGAGAGAATGAAATTATTGAAACTGATAATATTGATGAAAGTGATGATGAAGATTCTCCCCCTAGATATGAATTTACTGATGTGCCTGAGGGTTATGTTATGGATGAAGAAACTGCTAGAGACTTTATTGCTTGCAAAGATAGATATGATCTTAAGAAACTGTTAGTTAAGCTGAAAGAGAAGTCTTTGAATGCTAGAATGAAATATGACCCTGCTTTTGCTACTTCACCTCTCTGTATTTCTAATAAGGATTGTGATTTCTCTGTCGATCCTGAGTTAATTACTTTGGTTGAATCTAATCCTTTTTATGGCTATGAATCTGAAACTGTTGTGGCACAACTTACTAAATTGAATGAAATAGCCACCCTATTCACTAATGAGGAAAAAATTCGTTACTACTTTACCCTTAAGTTATTTCCGTTCTCGTTGAAGGGTGATGCTAAAACATGGTTTAATTTTGTTGCTCCTGGTTGTGTGCGTAGTCCCCAGGATATGATTTATTACTTCTCTGCTAAATATTTCCCCGCTCATAAGAAACAAGCTGCCTTAAGGGAAATATATAATTTTGTGCAAATTGAAGAAGAGAGTCGCCCACAAGCTTGGGGGAGGCTGCTCCGATCACTTAATTCTTTGCCTGATCATCCTCTCAAGAAAAATGAAATACTTGATATCTTCTATAATGGACTAACCAATGCTTCCAGAGACCACCTGGATAGTTGTGTTGGTTGTGTTTTCAGGGAAAGAACTGCAGAGCAAGCTGAATTGTTGTTGAATAATATACTGAGTAATGATAATGATTGGACACTTCCTGAACCAACTCCTAAGCCAACTCCGAAGAAAAGGGGTATTCTATTTCTCAGTACTGAAGATATGCAAGAGGCAAAGAAATCTATGAAAGAAAAGGGTATTAAAGCTGAAGAGGTTAAGAATTTACCACCTATTGAAGAAATACATGGTCTTGATAACCCGACACAGGTAGTAAAGGTAAATTCTCTCTATAGATTTGATAAGGGTGAAATCCCATCTACTAAGTTTGCTAGTCAATGCTTGGATGAGTTTGATGATTTTATAGTTAAACAAGAAAACTTCAATGCTTATGTTGGTAGACAATTGAAACATAATGCTTATACGATTGAACACTTGAGTGATTATATGTGTAGAGTTAAAGGTGAACTTAAACTCATTAGTAAACATGCTTCTATGGTTACCACTCAAGTATAACAAGTGCTTAAAGCACAAGATGATTTGCTCAATGAATTAAATAATAAGAAAAATGATAATGTTGTTAGAGTTGTGACTAGAGGGGGTAGAATGACTCAGGAACCTTTGTAACCTGAGGGCCACCCCAAGAGAATTGAGCGAGATTCTCACAGAACTAATGTTGATGCACCTAGTCCTTCTAAGAAGAAGAAAAAGAAAAATGATAGGACTTTGCATGCTTCTAGTGAACCTGTTGTTGACACACCTAAGAATCCCAATGATATTTCTATTTCTGATGCTGAAACACAATCTGGTAATGAACATGAACCTAGTGATAATGTTAATGATGAGGTTCATGTTGATGCTCAACCTAGCAATAACAATGATGTAGAGATTGAACCTGTTGTTGATCTTGATAACGCACAATCAAAGAATCAACGTTATGATAAGAGAGACTTCGTTGCTAGGAAGCATGGTAAAGAAAGAGAACAATGGGTTCAGAAACCCATGCCCTTTCCTCCTAAATCAAAGGATGATGAGGATTTTGAGCGCTTTGCTGAAATGATTAGACCTATCTTTTTGCGTATGCGTTTGACTGATATGCTTAAAATGAATCCTTATGCTAAGTATATGAAGGATATTGTAACAAATAAAAGAAAGATACCGGAAGCTGAAATTTCCACCATGCTTGCCAATTATACTTTTAAAGGTGGAATACCTAAGAAACTAGGAGATCCGGGAGTACCAACTATACCATGCTCCATTGAAAGAAACTATGTTAAAACTGCTTTATGTGATCTTGGAGCCGGTGTTAGTGTTATGCCTCTCTCTTTATATCGTAGACTTGATTTGAATAAGTTGACACCTATCGAAATATCTTTGCAAATAGCCGATAAATCAGCTGCTATACCTGTCGGTATTTGTGAGGATGTGCCTGTTGTGGTTGCAAACGTTACTATTTTAACGGACTTTGTTATTCTTGATATTCCCGAGGATGATAGTATGTCGATTATCCTCGGTAGACCCTTTTTGAATACTGCAGGGGCTGTTATTGATTGCAACAAAGGCAATGTCACTTTTCATGTTAATGGTAATGAGCATACGGTACACTTTCCGAGGAAGCAACCTCAAGTCCATGGTATCAATTCTATTGGAAAAATTTCAACTATTACTATTGGAGGTTTTGAATTTCCTCTTCCTACTGTCAAGAAGAAATATGATATTCTTATTGTTGGGGACGTGCATATCCCCATTGAGGTAACCTAGTGTTATTCGAAATTTCTCCGGTTCCATGTTATTTGAAAAGAGTTTGTTAACAAGACTTGATCAACCTTGTTAGCAGATTCTTTTTTATGAGCATGAGATGGATGAAGCTAGAAAGAACAACTCTCTGTACCCTCCTTTTACTTTCTGTTATTTAGATTAAATAAAGCAAAAATAGGATTTTTTTTGTCTGTTTTCTGAATTATCCTTGCAATAAAAAAATATCCTGAAAATAAAAGTTCTTCAAATGTCCCGAAAATGAAATATGATTTTTTGTAGAACATTTAAGAATATCTGGCACTGAGAACACACCAGGGGGAGCCACCACCTGGCCACGAGGGTCCAGGGCGCGCCCAACCCCTAGGCACGCCCTCTGCCTCGTGGGCCCCATGTGGCCCCCTCCACTTATTCCAGCACCCACTCACTCCTTCTTCCTCCAAAAAAATCCTCCCATAGCTCAAACCCGTGTTCTAGCTCATCTGGCTGCCATTTTCTATCTCCTTGCTCAAAGCTCCTTTCACAAAACTGTTTGGGAAGATTGTTCTTTGGTATGTGACTCCTCCAATGGTCCAATTAGTTTTTGTTCTAGTGCTTTATTTATTGCAAATTTTTGCTGCTTAGGTGACCCTGTTCTTGAGCTTGCATGTCAAATTTATATGGTCCCAAGTAGTTCTAATGCATGATATAGCCTCTAGGAACTTGTGGGAGTAGTTGCTATCAATCTTGTTGAGCTTGGTTCACTTTTATTTTTGAGTCACTAAAAATTTCAGAAATTTTCACAGGAAGAAAATGTTGAAGAGATTGTTGAGAGGCTCTTCGAGCCGAAGCTCGAAGGATAAGCAAAGTGAAGAGAATAAGAAGCCCAAATATAATCTTCGTCGCACCGCAGAGGTTTGGCCGTGTGAATGGCCTTGTGATGAGTTCTTGAGAGCCGCCGAAATCTATGATGATTTTTATTACTTGGCTGAGAATGCAGGCCTCACCGACTTCCTCCACGACCAGCTCGAATAGTATCTCCTACTCACTAATATTTTTGTGCAAAATTTTCATTTCCATGCTAGGAGATCACCACCTTCGGTAGACTTTTATTTATATGATGAGTTTAAGGAGATGTCGCTCTATGATTTTTGTGCGGTTTGCAAGTTGCCTTTTGAGGGCAGCATCGAGGAACCACATCCTAGGGATGTGGAAGAATTTATTGATGAAATTGTTGTAGGGGAAAAGAGAAAAGTGTCAGATACAGGAACTACTAGTATACATTTTCCTGCTCTACGTTACTATGTAATATTTGCTAGTAGATGTTTAATTGGCCGCGGGAACAGTGGGGGCCTCAGTGCTCCTGACCTCGCCATTTTGCGCCATGCTTTACTCCGCGATAGAAATTTCAGTTTCGGCGCTATGGTTGCTAAACGGTTGAGTCTAAATCGTACAAAGGGCCCCATTTTTGGAGGTATCTTTGCTTCGCGTCTTGCTAAATATTTTAAGATACCTATTAGACATTATGAGAAAGAAGAAAAGGTGCTGCCCCCTATTTTCTTAGACTATAAAAGTATGGTAGCACATGATTTTATTTGCGATGATAAGGAGAAGAGACTCATTTATAACCTGGTATTCAGTGAAACTCCTTGTCAGATTATTACCCTGCCTGCACCTTCTTTGTTTAACATTCATTCAGGCACATACATCATCCTACCGGATGACATTTATGCATATTGGGAGCGAACACGGTCCCCAGAGCCTGAGCCTGAGCCATCTCCTGACCCTTATCGGCAGTCTGTTTATCAGTGGGATCCAGAGGAGATCGCCAACCAGTGGCACCCAAAGGACACTCCTCCGTACACTGGAGAGAGCAGCTTTGATCCATGGCCATAGACCAACTTAGGCCAAAAGCCTAAGCTTGGGGGAGTACGTATTTCTCACCGACATTACATTCATGTTCACACACTCATGCTAGTTGTCGGTGCTCATACTTTTTTGTTTTACTATCCATGCTAGTTTATTTTCTGTTTTAAGCCTTCTTCTTGTGTGTTTGAAAAACCTTAAGAAAAATAAAAAAATTAGTTGTAGCTTTTAGCTAGTTTACTTTCCATGCCTGTAGTAGTAGTAAAAGAAAAGAAAACCAAAAAGATTTCTTGTTCTTCTTTTGCTTGTTGGGAGCTTTCCCGTGTAAATAGTTTTATTTCTTTTCTTTTCTTTGGGGGTCAAGAGGAGAAGACCATGATGAAAATGTTCAGTGGCTCTTATATGCATTATTGTTGATTTAACCAAGAGCCCATATTACCTTGTCTTCTCCCTTGTATTAAATGCTTGCAGATTCCAGCTTAGTCCAATGCACGTGCACTATTATTATTATCCATACCGTTCGGTCGTGCGAGTGAAAGGCAATAATGATGATATATGATGGACTGATTGAGATGAGAGAAGCTGGTATGAACTCGACCTATCTTGTGTTTGTAAATATGATTAGTTCATCGTTCCTGATTTAGCCTATTATGAATGAAACATGTTTGCAATGACAATTAGAGATTATAGTTGCTCATGCCATGCTTAATTAGCTAGGAGTTTATAATGGTTTACCTTGCGTGCCAACATTCTATTAAAATGGTTATGATGTGGTATGATAGGGTGGTATCCTCCTTTGAACGATTCGAGTGGCTTGACTTGGCACATGTTCACGCATGTAGTTGAAACAAAATCAACATAGCCTCCACAATATTTATGTTCATGGTGGATTATATCCTACTCATGCTTGCACTCAGTGTTGATTAATTTTAATGCGTGTTCATGACTGTTGTCGCTCTCTAGTTGGTCGCTTCCAAGTCTTTTTCTAGCCTTCACTTGTACTAAGCGGGAATACTGCTTGTGCATCCACTTCCATAAACCCCAAAGTTATTCCATATGAGTCCACCATACCTTCCTATAAGCGGTATCTACCTGCTGTTAAAAGTAAATTTGTATGTGCCAAACTCTAAACCTTCAAATGAAATTTGGTTTTGTATGCTCGAATAGCTCATGTATCAACTAGGGTTGTCTATATCTTCCATGCTAGGTGGGTTATTCTCACGAGGAGTCGACTCCAATCCTCATTCACGAGAAAATGGTTGGTACCGGGATGCCCAGTCCCTTGCTTAAATCAAAATAATTGCAAACAAAACTCCCCCAGGAATGTTGTTAGCTGGAGGCACCCGTTGTTTTGGGCCAGCCATGGATTGATGCTTGTTGGTGGTGGGGGAGTATAAACTTTACCATTCTGCTTGGGAACCGCCTATAATGTGTGTAGCATGGAAGATGTCGAGATCTCTTGGTTGTTATGTTGACAATGAAAGTATGCCACTCAAAATATTATTTATCTCTATTTCAAAACTTGAGCTCTGGCACCTCTACAAATCCCTGCTTCCCTCTGCGAAGGGCCTATCTATTTACTTTTATGTTGAGTCATCACCCTCTTATTAAAAAGCACCAGATGGAGAGCACCGCTATCATTTGCATGCATTACTATTAGTTTACATTGAGTATGACTGTGTCTGGATCTCTTTTACCATGAATTGCAATGTTTAGTCAGTCCTTGATCTTCAGGGGTGCTCTGCATTTATGTTTTGCGGTCACAGAAAGGGCTAGCGAGATACCATCTTGTTATATCATATTATGATTGTTTTGAGAAAGTGTTGTCATCTGAGATTTACTATTATTGCTCGCTAGTTGATTATGCCATTGATATGAGTAAATATGACACCTAAGTGTTATTGTGAATATGTTTAGTTCATAATCTTTGTTGAAAGCTTGAATGCTGGCTTTACATATTTACACCAACAAGAGCAAACAGAGTTTGTAAAAAAAATTCACGTTTGCAAACAGAGCTTTACATGTTTACACCAACAACACCCGAGGCTCCACCAACCTCAACTCCAACTCTATATATTCACGTTTGGGGAGAAAAAATTAGAGAGAAGGATTCATCGCGTTTTACGATACGGAGCCGCCGTCAAGCCCTAATCTCTCTCGGAAGGGCTGATCTGGAGTCCGTTCGGGGCTCCGGAGAGGGGAATCCGTCGCCATCGTCATCATCAACCTTCCTCCATCACCAATTTCATGATGCTCACTGCCGTGCGTGAGTAATTCCATTGTAGGCTTGCTGGACGGTGATGGGTTGGATGAGATTTACCATGTAATCGAGTTAGTTTTGTTAGGGTTTGATCCCTAATATCCATTATGTTCTAAGATTGATGCTACTATGACTTTGCTATGTTTAATGCTTGTCACTAGGGCCCAAGTGCCATGATTTCAGATCTGAACCTATTATGTTTTCATGAATATATGTGAGTTCTTGATCCTATCTTGCAAGTCAATAGTCACTTACTATGTGTTATGATCTGGTAACCCCGAAGTGACAATAATCGGGACCACTCCCGGTGATGACCGTAGTTTGAGGAGTTCATGTATTCACTAAGTGTTAATGCTTTGGTCCGGTACTCTATTAAAAGGAGGCCTTAATATCCCTTAGTTTCCAATAGGACCCCGCTGCCACGGGACGGTAGGACAAAAGATGTCATGCAAGTTCTTTTCCATAAGCACGTATGACTATATTCGGAATACATGCCTACATTACATTGATGAACTGGAGCTAGTTCTGTGTCACCCTATGTTATAACTGTTGCATGAGGAATCGCATCCGACATAATTATCCATCACTGATCCATTGCCTACGAGCTTTTCACATATTGATCTTTGCTTATTTACTTTTCCGTTGCCACTGTTACGATTACTACAAAACTGCTATTGTTACTTTTGCCACCATTACCGTTACTTCCATACTACTTTGCTACTAAATATTTTGCTGCAGATATTAAGTCTTCCAGGTGTGGTTGAATCGACAACTCAGCTGCTAATACTTGAGAATATTCTTTTGCTCCCCTTGTGTCGAATCAATAAATTTGGGTTGAATACTCTACCCTCGAAAACTGTTGCGATCCCCTATACTTGTGGGTTATCATGGCATGATAGTTGAGTTGTCATGTGTGCATGTCAAGATAAATAGAGTAGTGGGGATGACTCTCTCCCTGCGCATTGATGCGGTAACTTTTGTTAAAAAAATGCGTAAGTAGTTGCTAAAAACAACTAAATCTGTTGAAAAGAAAGTATAAGATTGAAAATCAATAAAGGAAAAGGGTCTAAAAGTAGAATAAAATTATCTGCTTTCGGTCTACGAGGGTACGTGGACACACTCTCCCTGCTCGTTTCTATGCATCATCTAGATGGCCCGTGTTGTTGTTCTGTTGAAATTACTGTGTAACCAACAGTGGCATCCGAGCCAGGTCTATGCATAGATGTTATATGCACGAGCAGAACACAAAGAGTTGTGGGCGATAATAGTCATACTGCTTACCAGCATGTCATACTTTGATTCGGCGGTATTCTTGGATGAAGCGGCTCAGACCGACATTACGCGTACGCTTACGCGAGACTGGTTCTACCGACGTGCTCCGCACACAGGTGGCTAGTGGGTGTTTGTTTCTCCAACTTTAGTCAAATCGAGTGTGACTACGCCCGGTCCTTGTCGAAGGTTAAAATAGCAAACTTGACAAAAAATCGTTGTGGTTTTGATGCGTAGGTAAGAACGGTTCTTGCTAAGACCGTAGCAGCCACATAAAACTTGCAAACAACAAAGTAGAGGACGTCTAACTTGTTTTTGCAGGGCATGTTGTGATGTGATATGGTCAAGACGTGATTATATTAAAAAAATTATGACATGATCATGTATTGTAACACAGTTATCGGCAACTGGCAGGAGCCATACGATTGTCGCTTTACTGTATGAAATGCAATTGCCATGTAATTGCTTTACTTTATCACTAAGCGGTAGCGATAGTCGTAGAAGCAATAGTTGGCGAGACGACAACAATGCTTCCATGGAGATCAAGGTGTCAAGCCGGTGACGATGGTGATCATGACGGTGCTTTGGAGATGGAGATCGAAGGCACAAGATGATGATGGCCATATCATATCACTTATATTGATTGCATGTGATGTTTATCCTTTATGCAACTTATTTTGCTTAGTACGACGGTAGCATTATAAGATGATCTCTCACTAAATTTCAAGGCATAAGTGTTCTCCCTGAGTATGCACCGTTGCTACAGTTCGTCGTGCCGAGACACCACGTGATGATCGGGTGTGATAAGCTCTACGTTCACATACAACGGGTGCAAGCCAGTTTTGCACACGCAGAATACTCGGGTTAAACTTGACGAGCCTAGCATATGCAGATATGGCCTCGGAACACTGAGACCGAAAGGTCGAGCGTGAATCATGTAGTAGATATGATCAACATAGTGATGTTCACCATTGAAAACTACTCCATCTCACGTGATGATCGGACATGGTTTAGTTGATATGGACCACGTGATCACTTAGATGATTAGAGGAATGTCTATCGAAGTGGGAGTTCTTAAGTAATATGATTAATTGAACTTTAATTTATCATGAACTTAGTCCTGGTAGTATTTCCATAACTATGTTATAGATCAATAGCTCGCTATGTAGCTCCCCGTTTATTTTTTGATATGTTCCTAGAGAAAAACTATGTTGAAAGATGATAGTAGCAATGATGCGGACTAGGTCCATGATCTGAGGATTATCCTCATTGCTGCACAGAAGAATAATGTCCTTGATGCACCTCTAGGTGACGGACCTATTGCAGGAGAAGATACAGACGTTATGAACGTTTGGCAAGCTCTGCATGATAACTACTTGATAGTTTAGTGCACCATGCTTTACGGCTTAGAACCGGGACTTCAAAAACGTTTTGAACGCCACAGAGCATATAAGATGTTCCAAGAGCTGAAATTGGTATTTCAGACTCATGCTTGAGTCGAGTGGAATGAGACCTCTGACAAATACTTTGCCTACAAGATGGAGGAGAATAGCTCAACCAGTGAGCATGTGCTCAGATTTTCTAAGTACTACAATCACTTGAATCAAGTGGGAGTTAATCTTCCAGATAAAAATAGTGATTGACAGAATTCTCTAGTCACTATCACCTAGTTACTGGAACTTCGTGATGAACTATAATATGCAAGGGATGACGAAAACGATTCCCGAGCTCTTCGTGATGCTGAAATCGACGAAGGTAGAAATCAAGAAAAGCATCAAATGTTGATGGTTGACAAGACCACTAGTTTCAAGTAAAAGGGCAAGGGAAAGAAAGGGAACTTCAAGAAGAATGACAAGCAAGTTGACACTCCCATGAAGAAGCCCAAAGCTAGACCCAAGCCTGGAACTGAGTGCTTCTACTGCAAAGGAAATGGTCACTGGAAGTGGAACTGCCCTAGATACTTAGCGGATAAGAAGGATGGCAAAGTGAACAAAAGTATATTTGATATACATGTTATTGATGTGTACTTTACTAGTGTTTATAGCAATCCCTCAGTATTTGATACTGGTTTAGTTGCTAAGAGTAGTAACTCAAAATGGGAGTTGCAAAATAAACACAGACTAGTTGAGGGCAAGGTGACGATGTGTGTTGGAAGTGATTCCAAGGTTGATAAGATCACCATCGCACTGTCCCTTTACCTTCGGGATTAGTGTTGAACCTAAAATAAATGTTATTTGGTGTTTGCGTTGAGCATAATATGATTGGATCATGTTTATTGCAATACGATTATTCATTTAAGTCAAAGAATAATTGTTATTCTATTTACATGGATAAAACCTTCTGTGGTCATACACCCAAGGTGAATGGTTTATTGAATCTCGATCGTGGTAATACACATATTCATAATATTGATGCCAAAAGATGCAAAGTTGATAATGATAGTGCAACATATTGGTGGCACTGCCGTTTAGGTCATATTGGTGTAAAGCGCATGAAGAAACTCCATGCTGATGGTCTTTTGGAATCACTTGATTATGAATCACTTGATGCTTGCGAACCATGCCTCATGGGCAAGATGACTAAGACTCCGTTCTCCGGAACAATGGAGCGAGCAACTGATTTATTGGAAATAATACGACTAGTTGTACCTACTGTTTTTTTCTTGGGATCAATATCAGCAATGCAGTTCATCCAACGATAAAACAAATTCCAACTATAGAACTATGACACAATCAAACCCGAATAACTTGATGCACTATCTCCCTTCAACCCTTTGAGCGAAATGTACATACTGATGTATGCAATCCGATGAGTGTTGAGGCTCGCGGAGGGTATCGTTATTTTCTGACATTCACAGATGATTTGAGCAGATATGGGTATATCTACTTCATGAAACATAAGTCTGAAACATTTGAAAAGTTCAAAGAATTTCAGAGTGAAGTGGAAAATCATCGTAACTAGAAAATAAAGTTTCTACAATCTGATCGCAGAGACGAATATTTGAGTTACGAGTTTGGTATTCATTTGAAACAATGTGGAATAGTTTCGCAACTCACGCCACCTGGAACACCACAGCGTAATGGTGTGTCCGAACGTCATAACCGTACTTTATTAGATATGGTGCGATCTATGATGTCTCTTACTGATTTATCACTATCGTTTTGGGGCTATACATTAGAGACAGCTGCATTCACATTAAATAGGGCACCATCTAAATCCGTTGAGACGACACCATATGAACTATGGTTTGGCAAGAAACCCAAATTGTCGTTTCTTAAAGTTTGGGACTGCGATGCTTATGTGAAAAAGCTTCAACCTGATAAGCTCGAACCCAAATCGGAGAAATGTGTGTTCATAGGATACCCAAAGGAGACTGTTGGGTACACCTTCTATCACAGATCCAAAGGCAAGATATTCGTTGCTAAGAATGGATCCTTTCTAGAGAAGGAGTTTCTCTCGAAAGAAGTGAGTGGGAGGAAAGTAGAACTTGATGAGGTAACTGTACCTTCTCCCTTATTGGAAAGTAGTTCATCACAGAAATCAGTTCCAGTGATTCCTACAACAATTAGTGAGGAAGCTAATGATGATGATCATGAAACTTTTGATCAAGTTACTACCGAACCTCGTAGGTCAACCAGAGTAAGGTCCGAACCAGAGTGGTACGATAATCCTTTTCTCGAAGTCATGTTACTTGACCATGACGAACCTACGAACTATGAGGAAGCGATGATGAGCCCAGATTCCGCGAAATGGCTTGAGGCCATGAAATCTGAGATGGGATCCATGTATAAGAACAAAGTATGGACTTTGATTGACTTGCCCGATGATCGGCGAGCCATTGAGAATAAATGGATCTTTAAGAGGAAGACGGACGTTGATAGTAGTGTTACTATCTACAAGGTGTTAACTACGATGAGAATTTCTCACACGTATCGATGCTTAAAGTCTGTCCGAATCATGTTAGCAATTGCCGCATTTTATGAAATCTGGCAAATGGATGTCAAAACTATATTCCTTAATGGATTCATTAAAAAAGAGTTGTATATGATGCAACAAGAAGGTTTTTTAAATCCTAAAGGTGCTAACAAATTGAGCAAGCTCCAGCGATCCATCTATGGACTGGTGCAAGCATCTCGGAGTTGGAATATACGCTTTGATAAGGTGATCAAAGCATATGGTTTTATACAAACTTGCGGAGAAGCCTATATTTACAAGAAAGTGAGTGGGAGCACTACAACATTTCTGATAAGTATACGTGAATGACATATTGTTGATCGCAAATAATGTAGAATTTTTCTACAAAGCATAAATGAGTGTTTGAAAGGAGTTTTTCAAAGAAACACCTCGGTGAAGCTGCTTACATATTGAGCATCAAGATCTATAAAGATAGATCAAGACGCTTGATAAGTATTTTTCAATGAGTATATACCTTGACAAGATTTTGAAGTAGCTCAAAATGGAATAGTCAAAGAAAGAGCTCTTGCCTGTGTTGCAAGGTGTGAAGTTGAGTCAGACTCAATGCTCGACCACTGCAGAAAATAGAATGAGAATGAAAATTCATTCCCTATGCCGCAGTCATAGGTTCTATGAAGTATGCTATGTTGTGTAGAAGACCTATTGTGAACCTCACCATGAGTTTGGCAAGAGGGTACAATAGTGATCCAGGAGTGGATCACTGGACAACCGTCAAAATTATCCTTAGTGGAATAAGGAGATATTTCTCAGTTATGGAGATGATAAAGAGTTCGTCGTAAAGAGTTACGCCGATGCAAGCTTTGACACTGATCCGACTCTAAGTCTCAATCTGGATACATATTGAAAGTGGGAGCAATTAGCTAGAGTAGCTCCGTGCAGAGCATTGTAGACATAGAAATTTGCAAAGTACATACGCCTCTGAATCTGGCAGACCCATTGACTAAACTTCTCTCACAAGCAAAACATGATCACTCTTTGTGTGTTAATCATATAGCGATGTGAACTAGATTATTAAAAATAGTAAACCTGTTGGGTATTAGTCACATGGAGATGTGAACTAATCACATAAAGATGTGAAATATTTGTGTGAAATCACATGACGATGCAAACTAGATTACTGACTCTAGTGCAAGTGGGAGACTAAAGGGAATATGCCCTAGAGGCAATAATAAAGTTTTTATTTATATTTCCTTATATCATGATAAATGTTTATTATTCATGCTAGAATTGTATTAACCGGAAACTTAGTACATGTGTGAATACATAGACAAAACAGAGTGTCACTAGTATGCCTCTACTTGACTAGCTCGTTAATCAAAGATGGTTAAGTTTCCTAGCCATAGACATGAGTTGTCATTTGATAAATGGGATCACATCATTAGAGAATGATGTGATTGACTTGACCCATCTGTTAGCTTAGCACTATGATCGTTTAGTTTATTGCTATTGCTTTCTTCATAACTTATACATGTTCCTATGACTATGAGATTATACAACTCCCGAATACAGAGGAACACTTAGTGTGCTATCAAACGTCACAACGTAACTGGGTGATTATAAAGATGCTCTACAGGTGTCTCCGATGGTGTTTGTTGAGTTGGCATAGATCAAGATTAGGATTTGTCACTCCGATTGTCGGAGAGGTATCTCTAGGCCCTCTCGGTAATGCACATCACTATAAGCCTTGGAAGCAATGTGACTAATGAGTTAGTTACGAGATGATGCATTACGGGACGAGAAAAGAGACTTGCCGGTAACGAGATTGAACAAGGTATGAGGATACCGACGATCGAATCTCGGGCAAGTAACATACCGATGACAAAGGGAACAACGTATGTTGTTATGCGGTTTGACCGACAAAGATCTTCATAGAATATGTAGGAACCAATATGAGCATCCAGGTTCCGCTATTGGTTATTGACCGGAAGTGAGTCTCGGTCATGTCTACATAGTTCTCGAACCCGTAGGGTCCGCACGCTTAACGTTCGATGACTGTCGGTATTATGAGTTTATGTGTTTTGATGTACCGAAGGTAGTTCAGAGTCCCGGATGTGATCACGGACATGACGAGGAGTCTCAAAATGGTTGATACATGAAGATTGATATATTGGAAGGTTATGTTTGGACACAGGAATGGTTTCAGATGAGTTCGGGCATATACCGGAGTACCGAGGGGTTACCGGAACCCCCGGGGGGCTATATGGGCCTACATGGGCTTTTGTGGGAGAGAGAGGAGGCGGCCAAGAGGTGGGGCCACGCCCCCCAAGCCCAATCCGAATTAGGAAGGGGGTCGGACCCCTTTCCTTCCTCTCCTCTTCCCCTTCCTTCCCCCTCCTATTAGGACTAGGAAAGTTGGGAAACCTACTCCTGGTAGGAGTAGGAATCCCCCCTTGGGGCGCACCATGAAGGGCTGGCCGGACCCCTCCTCCCCTCCTTTATATATGGGGGAAGGGGGCACCCCATAGACACACAAGTTGACAGTTGTCTTAGCCGTGTGCGGTGCCCCCCTCCACATATTTCCACCTCGGTCATATCGTTGTAGAGCTTAGGAGAAGCCCTGCGTCGGTAACTTCATCATCACCGTCACCACGCCGTTGTGTTGACAAAACTCTCCCTCGGCCTCAGCTGGATCAAGAGTACGAGGGACGTCACCGAGCTGAACGTGTGCAGATCGCGGAGGTGCCGTGCGTACGGTACTTGATCGGTTGGATTGCGAAGACGTTCGACTACATCAACCGCGTTTCTTAACGCTTCCCCTTTCGGTCTACAAGGAATGTGGACACACTCTCCCCGCTCGTTGCTATGCATCATCTAGACGGATCTTGCATCTGCGTAGGATTTTTTTTGAAATTACTGCGTTCCCCAACAGAAATTAGTATTTCAGACTCATGCCCGTGTCGAGAGGTGTGAGACCTCTGACAAGTACTTTGCCTATAAGATGGAGGAGAATTGCTCAGCTAGTGAGCATGTGCTTAGAATGTCTGGGCACTACAATCGCTTGAATCAAGTGGGAGTTAATCTTCCAGATAATATAGTGATTGATAGTGTTCTCTAGTCACTATCACCAAGTTACTAGAACTTCGTGATGAACTATAGTATGCAAGGGATGACGAAAACGATTCTCGAGCTCTTCGCGATACTGAAATCGGTGAAGGTAGAAATCAAGAAAAAGCATCAAGTGTTGATGGTTGACAAGACCACTAGTTTCAAGTAAAAGGGCAAGGGGAAGAAAGGGAACTTCAAGAAGAATGGCAAGCAAGTTGCCACTCCCATGAAGGAACCCAAAGCTAGACCCAAGTCTGAAACTAAGTGCTTCTACTGCAAAGGAAATGGTCACTAGAAGCCGAACTGCCCCAAATACTTGACGGATAAGAAGGATGGCAAAGTGAACAAAAGTATATATGATATACATGTTATTGATGTGTACTTTACTAGTGTTCATAGTAGCCCCTGGGTATTTGATACTGGTTCAGTTGCTATGATTAGTAACTTGAAACAGGAGTTACAAAATGAACAGAGACTAGTTGAGGGTAAGGTGACAATGTGTGTTGGAAGTGATTCCAAGGTTGATAAGATCACCATCGCACACTCCCTTTACCTTCTGGATTAGTGTTGAACCTAAAATAAATGTTATTTGGTGTTTGCGTTGAGCATAATATGATTGGATCATGTTTATTGCAATACGATTATTCATTTAAGTCAAAGAATAATTGTTATTCTGTTTACATGAATAAAACCTTCATTGGTCATACACCCAAGGTGAATGGTTTATTGAATCTCGATCATAGTAATACACATATTCATAATATAGATGCCAAAATATGCAAAGTTGATAATGACAGTGCAACATACTTGTGGCACTACCGTTTAGGTCATATTGGTGTAAAGCGCATGAAGAAACTCCATGCAGACCCTGCAGCGATTCTTTGGCATGACACACAAAGGGATCTGGAAGCTGCTCTTCAAGAAACAGAAGACGTGGCCACGGACATCTGACGACACCAGCCTCGACTGCAACAATCCGGCCTCCCCAGTAAGTGTTATATTTGCGAACATTACCTAGTTCGTCAATCTTTAGGGAGGGGTACTGAAAATTCCGCCTTTTGAACAGGCCTGGATAAAGAAAGCGAAGCAGATCAGATGTCCGGCTCCACTCCCCGAAGACTCAGCCGAACCTCTGTTAATGAGGATGCTGGTCCCGGTGCCCTACCAGGCGCCGGCAAAGAAAGAAAAGAAGAAGAAGGGCAAGGAGGCCGAAGATGGCCTACACCATGAAGGTACTTCGGGTGCTGCGTCTGGAGAGACCGAGGCTCCTTCCTCCCATGAGGAAGACAAAGACGAAGACGAGGAGGAGAGGGAGGAGGAAGAAGAGAGCCCTTCCCTCAGAGGGAAAAAGAGGGAAGCCTCCGCGGATCCGGAGGAGGGAGCGTCCAAGAGGGGAAGGACATCCTTTTCGGACGACTCGAATTCGGATGCCGAAGCCATCCCCAAGCACAGCCCCCGGACCAAGCCTATTGCCGCATCGTAAGTACCTAAGGATGCTTTTCCGTATTTTCAATCCTTTTGCGAATTGAGAGAATAATGTCAAATTACGTGTTTCAGTCCGGCCGCGATCTCCCTCAAGTATCATCGTCATCGGGGGATCTACCGCCGGAGATGATGGAGAGTGAGACACCACCATAAGCTTCCTCGCCCCCAAGGGCGGACGACATTGAGGTGTCATCCCGGAGGATTTCTCCAGATCGCCGAGAGGTACAGGGGACCATCAATACGGCATCAGAGGGGAACGCCTCGGTCGTTGAGGGCATAGGAGGTGCGGCCCCCGTGAAGACCAATGATGGGGGCCCCGGACTGTCCGGCCCCCAGCCGGATACCGCTTCGGAGACGGATCCGGAGTCGGGTGAGCGGCCTCCTTCAAGGGAGGGGGGACGCCTAATACTACGGCGACCTCCATGAACCCGGAGGCGCCGAATACCCTGATGGACGTACTGCAGAGTGCGTGTGTCATGGAGGAGCACCGTACCTTCATGGGTATGGTGTTTGAGAAGATTCAGTCCGCCAAAAGTGGGCTGAATGAAGCCTTCATGAGCCTACTAACAGGCTTCGAGGTATGCGTTTTTATCTGAAAGTTTTATCGTCCTGTGCGGCCGTATTTGTATTCCTAAGAGTTTTCCAGTCATCGGCTTTAACCCCCACATAGATACTACGGGGGTGTTCAGAATAGCACGTGTTCACACTTGATCCAACGTCTTGGTCCGTAAAGGAGGTGTCAGTGCGGTGAACCAGGCAATCGGACTATGGGGCTTTATCGCTCTCACTTAGCCATAGGAGTTTGACGATGGGTCTACGAGATAGCCCCTAGTACGTACGCGGCTATCCCAATGCGGATGCGCTACATATGTGAGCGGAAAACAGTCCTTCGTGTAATACAGAAAAAATTGCTAAAGATTTTAATAAGTCGCCGAGTGGCTGACCAGCTCTCGCCGCATCATGATAGTCAGTTTTCGGCTTTCTCTACTGAGGTGCTTAACCGGACGAACCAGAAACACAATCGCAGTAGTTCTCCCTTTACTACCCTAGCCGATCAAATGGAACGTAAGGTAGCAAACACAGGAGGCGGGCAACCCAACTATTGACCAAAGACATGCTTCGGAGCCGGTGCATATAGTGCCGAGGTCGGGAAGCCGAATTGTGCTATAAAGCTGTTCGGACTTTTGTTTGCCAACACTTGTGTTGCCATATAAAGCCCTTGGCAATTTGTGCCGAGGTGTGTGCGTGACACAACTAAAGAGACGGAATAAAGTCTATAAATAAAGACGATGCCGAATAAGAATTTTGTTCACTGGAATCTGATTGATACGTCAAAACGTAATCTTACAGAGGGTACCATAATCACCAAAGCCATTTTACATGCCGGGGGTCTAAGACTAAGGGGAAAAGCTATATGTAGGTTCTTAAGTGAAGTTGTGGTTTACAAAATCCTTTGCACCTTCCTGCCGCACGTCTGTGCTGCTTTCGCCTAAGGTAAAAGAGAGAAAAAATAATTAAAGAAAGGGGAAGGTCGTATAGGGTCGAACCATACTATAGGCCTGCCCGTATTGTGCCTGCATGGATGCCCAAGGTATTTTGAGTGCATAATTATGCATGCGCGGTACGTATTTCGTGGATGCACATGGCGATCGGCGGAGGCGAAACTGCTAATCCAGCTCTGGAATTGCCGAGCTGTCAGCATGCGGAATTGGTTGGCCTTGTGTAATAGAGCCTGGCGGCTTAACAGCCGATGAGGTGTGCGGCTTGAGAGGGCCGCTTTGTACTTCGGCCGTGATGGCCGCGGTATGCTCCTCAGTACGGAGGGAGCGTTCCATGTTTCCGTTGATTGTAATGACGCCACGTGGACCGGGCATCTTGAGCTTTGTATAAGCGTAGTGCGGGACCGCGTTGAAGCGAGCGAACGCGGTTCGTCCGAGAAGTGCGTGGTAGCCACTTCGGAAAGGGACGATGTTGAAGATCAAGTCTTCTCTTAGGAAGTTGTCTGGCGAACCGAAGACGACTTCCAATGTGATTGAGCTTGTGCAGCGGGCCTGGTATTACTCCTTTAAAGGTAGTTTTAGTGAGCTTGATTCTTGATGGATCAATGCCCATTTTGCAGACAGTGTCTTGGTAAAGTAGGTTGAGACTGCTGCCGCCGTCCATGAGGACTCGCGTGAGGTGAAATCTGTCGATGATTGGATCAAGGACCAGAGCTGCCGAACCTCCATGATAGATACTGGTTGGGTGGTCCTTTCGATCGAAGGTGATCGGGCAAGCCGACCATGGGTTGAATTTTGGGACGACCGGCTCTATGGCGTAGACGTCCCGTAATGCGCGTTTGCGCTCCCTCTTAGGGATATATGTGACATATATCATATTTACTATCTTTACCTCGGGGGGAAATTTCTTCTGTCCCCCTGTGCTCAATTGACGAGGCTCTTCGTCATCGTCCTCGCTGGGCGGCCCTTTCCCCTTATGTTCGGCGTTAAGTTTGCCGGCCTGTTTGAAAACCCAACAGTTTCTGTTGGTATGATTGGCAGGCTTATCGGGGGTACCATGAATCTAGCAGGGCCGATCGAGTATTCTGTCCAAACTGGATGGACCATCTCCATTTCCCTTGAACGGCTTCTTTCGTTGGTTGGGTTTAGGACCACTAAATCCAGCGTTGACCGCCGTATCTTCGGCACTGTCATTATTGACTCGACGCTTGTGCTTGTTGCGTCGTTGAGGGAGTCCTGGACTAAGGGGTCCTCGGGCGTCCGGCCTGTTATCCATGGGCCGGACTGATGAGCTATGAAGACATGAAGGCCGAAGACTGTATCCGTGTCCGGATAGGACTCTTCTTGGCGTGGAAGGCAAGCTTGGCGATCAACTATGTAGATTCCTTCCTATGTAACCGATTCTATGTAACCCTAGATCCCTCCGGTGTCTATATAAACCGGAGGGTGTAGTCCGGATGAGCGACACTCATTACCATAGTCATATAGGCTAGGCCTCTCGGGTTTAGCCATTACGATCTCGTGGTAGATCAACTCTTGTAACACTCATATTCATCAAGATCAATCAAGCAGGAAGTAGGGTATTACCTCCATAGAGAGGGCCCGAACCTGGGTAAACATGGTGTCCCCCGTCTCCTGCAACCATCGACCTTAGACGCACAGTTCGGGACCCCCTACCCGAGATCCGCCGGTTTTGACGCCGACATTGGTGCTTTCATTGAGAGTTCCACTGTGTCATCGACGAAAGGTTCAATGGCCCCTTCGATCGTCCATAGTGACGCTGTCCAGGGAGAAACCTTCCTCCCCGGACAGATCTTCGTGTTCGACGGCTTCATACTGGGGGCCAACTCGCTTGGCCATCTGGAGCAGATCGATAGTTACGCCCCTGGCCATCAGGTCAGATTCGGAAGCTTGAACTACGTTGCGGACATCCGCGGAGACTTGATCTTCGACGGATTCGAGACCGCGACGATCGCTCCCCCTCGCTCCGATGAGCATGACTTAAATCTGTCATTGGCTCGCATCCAGGAGATGGTTCCTGTTGCTGCAACGGCCTCAGAGCCAGAGCGGATCGTGCCATCCGAGGCCACAGAGTCCGCGGCGTTGGAGCCGCACACAGACTCGACACCCTGCAATATCTGCGTCAACGGAACTCCGAACTCGTTTCCGGCTATAAGTTCCAGACCATGTACGCCTGCGGACACCGAGCTGGATCAGTTATCGATTTTTGAATTCAGCGTCGCAGACATCTTCCAGCACTCACCTTTGGGTGATGTGCTAAAATCTTTAAAGAATTTGGCCTTGGAGAAGGACTCACAGCCGAACTATGTTCGGTTCGAGCTAGAAGCTGATGATGGGGAATTTTACTTCCCACCTGCCACCCACTTCATAGCCACTGTCGATGACTTAATCGACGTGCTTGATTATGGCTCCGAAGACATCGACGGTATGGACGACGATGCCGACAAGGAGCAAGGCCAAGACCCACCATTCACTGGACGTTGGACGGCCACCTCTTCATACGATGTGTACATGGTTGACACACCTAAAAAAACTAGCGACAATGACAAAGAAGATCCAGTTGCGAATAAACCTTCTGAGACGCAGTCCAAGCGTCGGCGCCCTAAACGCCGTTATAAGCCCCGTCGCGCAAAAGATGGCAACACTGGCACCAGAGAAAATAGTACTCCGGGCGACGCCGAAAACAATGAAGACCCTGTTGGAGCTACATCCGAACAGGCGGAACAAGACAACGGGCAAGTTAACCCTGATAAACAGGCCACGCCCAATGACCCGGATGACGATAGTTATCGTCCAGTCTCCGAGGATAAGGAGAGCCTCGGCAGCGAGGATTTCATCGTGCCTGAGGCACCCCTCGAGCAGGAGCGCTTCAAGCGCCAGCTAATAGCTACTGCAAGAAGCCTGAAGAAAAAGCAGCAGCAGCTCCAAGCCGATCAAGACCTACTCATTGACAGATGGACCGATGTCCTGGCAGCCGAAGAATACGGCCTCAAGCGCCCAACCAAGAGTTACCCGAAGCGCAGACTGCTACCTCAGTTCGATGAGGAGGCACCAGATCCCATACCTCCCTCGCGCAATATGAAACGGCCACCGCATGGTCGGGACAGTGCGGCGGACCGACCACCCCGCGGTCGGGACAAAACGACAACTCATGCCGAACAGCAGAACGCCCCACCGCCCCACAAAAACAGAGACAAAACAGCTCGGGACTATACATACGACCTTCGGCAGGAACTGGACAGTAGAGCAGGACACACCAGATCAATCTACGGATCGCGAGCACGCTTTCCAACTCAGGATGACGGCTACCTATTCGGACGTGACAAACCTAGTCACGCCCGGGCCGATAACCACAGACGGACTTCATCAGAGGTGCGCCGTGACGCAGCCCGATATAGAGGCGCCGCACACCCTCTCTGCTTCACAGACGAAGTACTAGATCACGAATTCCCCGAGGGGTTCAAGCCCGTCAATATCAAATCATACGACGGAAAAACCGATCCCGCTGTATGGATCGAAGATTTTATTCTCCACATACATATGGCTCGAGGAGATGACCTCCACGCCATCAAATACCTCCCACTAAAATTAAAAGGGCCAGCCAGACATTGGCTAAATAGCCTGCCTGAAAATTCCATCGGTAGTTGGGAGGACTTGGAAGAAGCTTTTCTTGACAACTTCCAAGGCACTTATGTCCGGCCACCAGACGCCATTGACCTAAGTCATATAGTTCAACAACCTGGAGAATCAGCCAGAAAATTCTGGACTAGGTTCCTAACCAAAAAGAACCAGATCGTTGACTGTCCGGATGCTGAAGCCCTAGCGGCCTTCAAACACAGCATCCGCGACGAATGGCTCGCCCGCCACCTCGACCAAGAAAAGCCGAAATCCATGGCAGCACTCACGGCACTCATGGCCCGCTTTTGCGTGGGTGAAGATAGTTGGCTGGCTCGTAGTACAAACACAGCCAACGAGGCAGGCCCCTCCGAGGCCAAAAACAGCACCGGCAAACTCCGGCGCAATAAACACAAACGCCGAAGTAATGGCGACAACACCGATGACACGGCAGTTCACGCCGGATTCAGCGGCTCCAAGTCTGGCCAACGGAAGAAGCCCTACAAAAGGAACAATGAGGGACCATCCATCTTGGACCGCATACTTGATCGTCCGTGCCAGATACATGGCACCCCAGACAAACAAGCCAATCATACCAACAGAGATTGTTGGGTTTACAAACAAGCTGGAAAGTTAAATGCCGAGAGCAAAGAAAAGGGATCACAAAGTGAGGACGAGGACGAAGAGACCTGGCAGCTGAACACTGGGGGGCAGAAGAAATTTCCCCCTCAAATCAAAATGGTGAACATGATATACGCTACAGACATCCCCAAAAGGGAGCATAAGTGAGCACTCAGGGACGTCTACGCGGTAGAGCCAGTCGCCCCAAAATTCAATATGTGGTTGTCATTCCCGATCACCTTCGATCGTCGAGATCACCCAACTAGTATCCGCCATGGCGGTTCGGCCGCACTGGTCCTCGACCCAATCATCGACGGATTTCACCTAACACGAGTCCTAATGGATGGTGGTAGCAGCCTCAACCTGCTCTATTAGGATACAGTGCGGAAGATGGGTATTAACCCCTCACGAATCAAACCCACAACGACTACCTTTAAAGGAGTCATACCAGGCATAGAGGCCCGTTGTACGGGCTCAATCACGCTGGAGGTGGTCTTTGGTTCTCCGGATAACTTCCGAAGCGAAGAGTTAATCTTTGATATCGTCCCTTTCGCAGCGGCTACCATGCACTGCTCGGACGAACCGCGTTTTCTAGATTCAACGCAGTGCCACACTATGCTTATCTCAAGCTCAAGATGCCTGGACCACGCGGTGTCATAACAGTCAATGGCAACACCGAACGCTCCCTCCGAACGGAGGAGCACACAGCTGCCCTAGCAGCAGAGGTACAGAGCGGCCTTCTCAAGCAGAACCGTAATCCGGCTGCCGAGCCCCTGGACATCACTAAGAGAGTCCGAACCACACTGCAACAGGACGGTTTGGCTCGTCAAGAGCTCGACTAGCAATCCGGCCTCTGTCCCAGTCCCGATGAGGAAGTGGCATTCGTGCCACGTGTACATAATTACGCACTCAAAATCCCATGGGCATGACGGAGGCACAACTAGCTTGTGATCCACAGTTCGGCTACACCGATCCCGGACTCACTAGTATCTTTGCTATTTCCTTTTTTCTCTTTTTCCCTTTTCAGGTATCTTTTATACAGGCCTTCTTCGATGGCCTGATTACCGGTCCTGTCAAAGGGCAAGTACACCAGATTGGCGCAGAGCAAGGGCATACAGTGGAAGCCCTAGAGGACAATTCAACGACTACTCTACCTGCTTTTCAGTACCCAAATGCAGCTCTCCTCTGGTTTTGGCATGTTAAATAGCCGCTTATTGCATTACTTGTATGAATGCGTTTTGACGCATTAACCCAACTACAATGGAAACAGTTTACGGCCCACGTCAAGGGGCCCCAGATACTACCTCTGCTCTTTTTCTATTTCCCGTTGCTATTAATTACTTATATCCTCGCACCCGTACACTTTGGTACGTTTCATATTCGCCAGGGGCTTCCTATCGCCCCATAATATGGCAACAAAGTCCGAACACTTCTTATAGACAAGTTCGGCACCCAGAATTTAGCATTATATGCATTGGCTCCGAATCATGTCTTTGGTCAATAGTTGGGTTGCCCGGCTCCTGTGCTTACTACCCTACGTTCCGCTATATCGGCTAGGGTAGTAAAGGGAGAACTACTGCGATTGTGTCCTGGCCTAGACCAGATGAGCACCTCAGTAGAGAAAGCCAAAAACTGACTGTCATGATGCGGCGAGAGCCGGTCAGCTGTTCGGAGGTCACAAATCGTTGGAGATTTTTTCCGCATTTCGCGAAGGATCGGTACTTCCTGATCAGACGCTAACAGCACCCTGATTTGTATACCAGGGGTTGCGCCTATGTTTTATTATAAAACTCCTATGGCTAAGTGAGGGCGTTTAAGCCGCATAGTCTGATTGCCTGGTTCGTTGTGCTAAACAACTCCTTCAAGGACCATATAATTGGATCAAGATTGTTTAGATTCCATCCCGAACACCTCCGTACTACCTATGTGAGGGCACAGCCGACGACTGGCCAACCCTCAGATTTAATATAACACGGCCGCACAAGAGGAAACAATCAAAACATAACAAACATTATATTACAAGCCGGATTTGTTCTCATCATGCAAGGCAAAGAAAAAAACGAATGTCTTCATTCGAAAATAAGGTCCTGCCCGCACTGCGCGGCTGCAAGTCGAGACCCCTCTAGGACATCCGCAAAATACCGCTTGGGTGTGCGGTGCTCCTTGCCCTCCGGCGGACCCGTGGCCACCTCAACGGCGTCCATCTTCGCCCACCACATCTTGCAACGAGCGAAGGCCATGCGGGCACCCTCGATACAAACTGATCGCTTGACGACGTCTAGCCGCGGACAAGCCTCCACCACCCGCTTCACGAGGCCAAAATAGCTGTTGGGTATCGCCTCGGCTGGCCACAGCCGGATTATTAAGTCCTTCATGGCCAGTTTGGCCACCCTGTGCAGCTCGACCAGCTGTTTCAGCTAATCGGTAAAGGGCACCGGATGTCTTGGCTCAGCGTACTGCGTCCAGAACAGCTTCTCCGTGGAGCTCCCTTCTTTGGCTCGGAAGAACTCCGCCACATCGGACACACTGCGTGGTAGATCCGCAAAAGCCCCTGGGCAACTCTGTATCCGGGTTAGTAAAAGGTACTTCCTCTCCGCATACTTGCTTTGCATGTTAAATGCCTTACCCGCTGCGATCTTCTTGGCCTCCTGGATCTCCTGGAGAGCGCCCCAGGCCTCATTCTGCGCGGCCTCCGCGCTCTGGCGAGCTTTGGTAAGCTCGGTCTCTTGAACCAATGCTTCGCGCTCCAAAGCCTCACACTTTTTCACCGCGTCCTGGAGCTCCTGCTGGATCTTGTCGACCCGGGCCTTGATCTTCTTACGGGCGGCTTGCTGCTGGACAGCCTTCCCCTCGGCTTCAGTTAGGGAATTTTTTAGGGCCTCGACCTCGGTCGTCGCCCCTACACACATTATGACACTCTGGTCAATACTCACCACTTATTCTTTCCGAATACACAGCAAGTCGTTACTCACCTTGCTTCTTGTGGAGCTGAATCTTCACCTCGCCGAGCTCGTTCTCGGTCTGCTCCAACCTCTGCTTCAGTTCAGAGGCTTCGGCAGCATGCGAGGTCGCGGCCAACAGCGATGCCTGTTTAATCACATCATTAGCCTCCTACAAAGAGTTGATCCCCTGTCCGGCGTTTCTTTCCGAACACCGGACAGTGTCTCAGGGGCTACTGTCTACATGGGGTTTTTCCCTTTCTACATCACTTACCTCGAAACCTGTCAACAGGTTGCTGCAGGCTTCGTTCAGTCCACTCTTCGCGGACTGAACCTTCTTGATCACTGTACCCATAAGGACACGGTGCTCGTCCACAATGGAGGCACCTCGTAGCGCCTCCATCAGCTTGTCCGGTGCCCCTGGTTGGAAAGGGGCCATCAGTGAAATCGGCGCACCCCCCTCCTTCGAAGGAGGCTGCTCGTCCGATTCTGGAGCCACATGGGTCTCCGGAACTGTATCCGGTTGTGGGCCGAACTGAATACGGCCCTCTTCGCCAGTCTCCATGGGGATCTGCTCCCCCATGTGTCCGGCAGCGGAGGTCTCGCCTCGCGGCGCCTCCTGGACAGCGTCCTGAGCCCCTCCCTAGTTCGGAGCAGTCCTCCAGGACAACACTTCGGTGTCGTCCTTGGCCTCAGGGGAGTAAGCGGGCGGCGGCGACATACTGGCCATTTCCGCCGGATCCAACAAACTTCCAGATGAGGTTCGCTGGACGCTGTCGCGGGCCGGACTACAATAGCACAATTAACCACGTCAAAATGATAAAAAGGAGAGGCCAGGTATACTTATGTACGGGAGTCACAGTACTTACGATGTGGCCCGGGCCTTAGTGCGGAGTCGTCGCTCCGGACTGCTATCAACGTCCCACGCGGTGTCGACCGCAGGGGCGCCTTTCCCCTTCTTGGGTGTTCCCGCCTCCAGATTCATGGAGGCCCCCCTCTTCTTCTCCTTAGGGGAGGTTTCTTCTCCTCCTCCCCCCCTCTTCCTCGTCGTCGTCCTCAGGGACGGAGGAATGGGCTTCCTCGTCTTCACACGTCACGTCTGAAGTGCCCTTGCGACGGGGGCCACTTTTGGCCCCCTTGGCCTTCTTCTCCGACGCCTTATATGGCACCGGCACCAGCATCTTCGCCAGACGCGGGATGACTGGTTCTTCAGGCAGCAGAGCCGGACACTGGATCTTCTTCGCCCTCTCCATCCAAACCTGAAAAAGCAATGATAAAACTCAGACATCATCCTCGAGACAATTAAGTTGGGGATACGTAAAAAATAACATACCTCGCTGGCGAGGTGTTTACAATCGTGACCACGGTCTGAATCCGTGGCTGGCGGTTTCTCGTTGCCTATAAAGAGCAACTTCCAGGCACCTTCATGAGTAGTTTTGAAGAGCCTCTCCAGGGTTTGGTGCTTCTTCGGATTAAACTCCCACAAAGGGCGGCTTCTGCGCTGGCACGGGAGGATCCGGCGAACTAGCATCACCTGGATTACATCATACTCTGAACGCGCGTCTGCAGCGCTATCAGCTCATCGGGCGAACACCAGTCCAGACTCTTCTCGACCCAGGAGGTGAGTCGCATGGGGGCACCAGAGCGGAATTCGGCAGCTGCGGCCCAGGTGGTGCCGCGGGGTTCTGTGATGTAGAACCACTGTTTCTGCCACTCCTTTACCGTCTCCACGGAACTGCCTTTCAGCCAGGAGACGTTTGACCGCTTGCTCACCATGGCTCCCCCGCACTCCGCGTGCTGGCCATCCACCACCTTCGGCTTCACATTGAAGACTTTGAGCCATAGCCTGAAGTGGGGTTGGATGCGGAGGAAGGCCTCACACACGACGATAAACACCGAGATGTTGAGGAAGGAGTTCGGGGACAGATCGTGGAAATCTATCCCGTAATAATACATCAGCCCGCGAACAAAAGGGTGGAGCGAGAACCCTAGTCCGCGGAAGAAATGAGGGAGGAATACCACCCTCTCGTTGGGCTCCAGCATGGGGACGACTTGCCCCTCAGCCGGCAGACGATGGGCGATTCCCTTCGCCAAGTATCCGGCCGCCCGAAGCTCAGTAATGTCCTCCTCCTTGACGGAGGAGACCATCCACTTGCCCTGACCTCCGGATCCTGACATGGTTGGGTGCTAGCTCGAGTGGAAAGGAGACGAGAACTTGGGCGCTGGAGCTCGAAATCGGAAGGGCGGAGATAGAGAGAAGGTGTGGGAGAAGAGGGGCGAATCCTTATCCCTTTATAAAGGCAGTAAATATCAAACGCCTCCCCACTCGCCTTGGAACTCGCCTATTCCCAAGGGCTGTATAAACGGCACGGTTGGGTTACCCATGCCCGCGTTGATGAGAATCCCGCAATAAAGGGACACGATCTCTGCTTTGACAAGACGTGCCAATGGCAACCGCGTCTCGAAACATGGAACGATGGACACAAAACGGTCTGAAATTATGACCAGGCTGACATAATGTCATATTGTAAAAAGCTGTCAGCGGATTGGAATCGTGCAAGTATTATGTTCTCTCTGCGGTTGTGTGTGGTACGTGTTACAGGTCCGCATACTATCATCACGTCCGAAGACTATCTTGGAGTTCGGGAAGGGGAACCCACCTTGCAATGCCGAAGACAATCTGCACGCTGGACTCCTCGTCATTGAAGCCAGGTTCAGGGGCTACTGAGGGAGTCCTGGACTAAGGGGTCCTCGGGCATCCGGCCTATTATCCATGGGCCGGACTGATGGGATGTGAAGACATGAAGGCCGGAGACTGTACCCGTGTCCGGATAGGACTCTTCTTGGCGTGGAAGGCAAGCTTGGCGATCAACTATGTAGATTCCTCCCTATGTAACCGACTCTATGTAACCCTAGATCCCTCCGGTGTCTATATAAACTGGAGGGCGTAGTCCGGATGAGCGACACTCATTACCATAGTCATACAGGCTAGGCCTCTAGGGTTTAGCCATTACGATCCCGTGGTAGATCAACTCTTGTAACACTCATATTCATCAAGATCAATCAAGCAGGAAGTAGGGCATTACCTCCATAGAGAGGGCCCGGACCTGGGTAAACATCGTGTCCCCCGTCTCCTGCAACCATCGACCTTAGACACACAGTTCGGGACCCCCTACCCGAGATCCGCCAGTTTTGACACCGACAGTTGTGGTTTGCCATTGCCGTCCCTGGCTTCGGAGGTGCCGGGGTCGCTAGTGCTATTGCTTCTACGGGCTAGCCAGCTGTCTTCTCCCGCGCAAAAGCGGGTCATGAATGCGGTAAGGGCTCCCATGGACTTCGGCTTTTCTTGGCCGAGGTGTCTGGCGAGCCATTCATCCCGGACGCTGTGTTGAAGGCCGCGAGGGCTTCGGCATCCGGACAGTCTACAATTTGATTATTTCTAATTAAGAACCTGGTCCAGAGTTTCCGGGCTGACTCTCTGGGTTGCTGGACTATGTGACTGAGGTCATCAGCGTCTGGGGGCCGTACATACGTACCTTGGAAGTTGTCCCTAAAGCCATCTTCCAAATCCTCCCAGCTGCCGATGGAGTTTTCTTGCAGGTTGTTTAGCCAATGCCGTGCCGGTCCCTTAAGCTTGAGGGGTAGATATTTGATGGCATGTAGATCGTCGCTGCGAGCCATGTGAATGTGGACAAGGAAATCTTCAATCCATACTACGGGGTCCGTCGTACCATCGTATGATTTGATGTTCATGGGTTTAAACCCTTCTAGGAACTGGTGCTCCATTACCTCATCGGTGAAGCATAGGGGGTATGCGGCGCCTCTGTATCGGGCAACGTCTCGACGCAGTTCGGATGAGGTCCGTATGCGGTTTTCTGCCCGGGTGAGGTTGTGCTTGCCGCGCTAGGCCTGATGGCCATCTTCTCGTGCTGGGGCCCGCCCCTAGACCCGTAGATTGATCTAGTATGACCGGCTCTATTGTCCAGGTCCTGTCGTGGGTTGTATGTGTATTCTGGAGCCGCTGTTTCTCTACCTCTGCGGCGAGGCGGTGCGGGCTGGTGTTCGGCTTGAATTGCCGCCCTGTCCCGGCCACGTGGTGGTCGGTCCGGTCTGTCAACAGCATCACGTGTTGGCGGTATGGGCTCTAGCGCCTCATCATCGAATTGGGGTAGCAGCTTGCGCTTTGGATAACTCTTAGTTGGGCGTTCGAGGTCATATTCCTCAGCTGCCAGGACATTAGTCCATCTGTCATTGAGCAGATCTTGATCAGCTTGAAGCTGCTGCTGCTTCTTTTTCAGGCTTCTTGCGGTGGCTATTAGCCAGCGCTTAAAGCGCTCTTGTTCGAGGGGTTCCTCTAGCATGATAAAATCTTCATCGCCGAGGCTCGTATCCTCTTCGGGGATCGGTAAGTAGTTACTGTCCTTCGAATCCCCTTTTTTTGACTGAATACTGTGAGGCAAAAGCCCCACAACCCTTTATTAAAACCTCAAACAAAAAAGGTCCAGTACAGTCTCTACTAACTAAATATGTACAAAAATTAAAAGACTAGGCTAACTATGTACTAGAACTTACCTATTTACATACATCATGGAAATATACAACCAGGAAAATTACAATCGGCACAAGTAAATCAGCACAACAAAGATGATGAGACATCAAACTAGGGTAGTGCTTTGATCCATTGCAGCAGTAATGGCTTCGCCGTAGCCTTCATTCTGTGGGAGTGCAGAGTTATGTCATGAATGAACTTAGCTTTCCATGCTCCAAAAGTAGGCCTGATGTGCCTAAAGATTCTGTCCGTATTTGTTTTCCATATGCACCATGCAGCCAGGAACACTACCTCAAAAAAGAAAGGTTGACAAAATCCTCTTTGAGCTAACAGAATGCATTCCCTGTTTGACAAACCAGCTTGCCAATATATTTGCAAGTAATTCCAAATTCTGGTCCTGAAGTTGCACTTAAAGAAAAGATGGTCTTTATCTTCATGTAGTTGTGCAACACACATGGGGCAGAGATTGTCATCATCCTCAGACCTCCAGTGTCTTTTGAGAAGCATGTCTCTTGTGTTTAAACGGTCATTTAGCATTAGCCATGCAAAGACCTTGATTTTCATGGTGCATTTACTTTTCTAGATCCATTTGCAAACATCATCATCAGGCAAGGAGGAATGCATGAGCACATAATAACTTTTGGCAGAAAAAACACCTTTCCCAGGGGCCCAGGACAAGGAGTCAGATGCATTTGGGTCTCTATCCAAATCCTGAATATCCAGCTGTAATGTGTGAAGTTCTTCCATTGCCTCAGGAGATAGTGGAAGTTGGAATTGAGTTTGTATGTCCAAGTCCTTAATGAAATCTCTGACTGAGATCTTGTCATCCAAAGAAAAGGAGAATAGGTGTGGAAATCTCTCTTTAACTGGATTGGAAGAAGAGTTTAGGACCCATGAATCATGCCAGAAGAGTGCAGAATCACCAGGATTAATTATGACAATCGAGTTTGCTCTATAAACCTCATTGATTTTCATGATATCTCTCAACCAAAAGGATCCACATTGAACTGTTGTATGTGGAACCAAACCATTATAATAGGTGTCCCATATTAAGGAGACTCATGGTATATCTGCCTTGTTATAAAACTTGTGGAGATGCTTGGTGAGTAAAGCTTTATTCTGGATAGCTAGGTTAATGATACCCATGCCTCCCTTGTCCTTATGTTTGCACACCATAGGCCATGCTGCCAGAGACTGCTTTGGGGTGTCAGAATTTCCTCTCCACAAGCACTGCCTCATGATTCTCTCCAGCTGTTTAATAATTGCAGCAGGCAGGCTGAGACTACACAGAAAGTAGATTGGCATGGATGAGAGAACTGATTGCAGCAATTGTAACCTTGCTCCTTGTGATAGGAGGGAGGAACTAACAGACAATCTCCTTTCCACCCTGTCAACAACAGGGACAAGATCTACAATTCTTGGCCTGGTGGTTCCCACTGGTAGCCCAAGATATGTAAAGGGCAAAGTGCCCACTTGACATCCAAAAACTACTGCAAGTCTGCTAGTTTCTTCAGGGGGTACATTTATGGGCAGAATACAGGATTTATGAAAGTTCACTTTCAAGCCAGTAGACTTATGGAAAGCAACCAACATTTCCTTGAGAGCCAGAAGTTGAGTCTCATCAGCTTGCACTATTAGCAAAGTATCATCAGCATATTGAACAATTGGAAATTCAGTATCATTGGATGGAATGGGTAGAGCTAGCAGTCCATCATGGAGCATTTTATTGACCACAGTTTGCAATAGATCAGCAGCAATGACAAAGAGCAAAGGTGAAAGTGGATCGCCCTGCCTAACCCCTCTCTTGTAGTTGAACTATTTACCTGGCACTCCATTAATCAGAATAGACAATGACCCAGATGATAGAAGTTCCTTAATCCAAGAAATCCATTTGTCATCAAAACCTTTGTGCTTTAACATTAACAATATAAGATTGATATGTCTCCGTTGTATCTACTTTTCCAAACACTTTTGCCCTTGTTTTGGACTCTAACTTGCATGATTTGAATGGAACTAACCCGGACTGACGCTGTTTTCAGCAGAATTGCCATGGTGTTATCTTTGTGCAGAAACAAAAGTTCTCGGAATGACCTAAAACTTCACGGAGATTATTTTTGGAAATAATAAAAATACTGGCGAAAGAATCAAGGCCAGGGGGCCCACACCCTGTCCACGAGGGTGGGAGGCACGCCTGCCCCCCTGGGCGTGCCCTCATGCCTCGTGGGCCCCCTGGTGCTCCACCGACCTCAACTCCAACTCTATATATTCACGTTCGGGGGGGGGAATCAGAGAGAAGGATTCATCGCGTTTTACGATAAGGAGCAGCCGCCAAGCCCTAATCTCTCTCGGGAGGGCTGATCTGGAGTCCGTTCGGGGCTCCGGAGAGGGGAATTCGTCGCCGTCGTCATCATCAACCATCCTCCATCACCAATTTCATGATGCTCACCGCCGTGCGTGAGTAATTCCATCGCAGGCTTGCTGGACGGTGATGGGTTGGATGAGATTTATCATGTAATCGAGTTAGTTTTGTTAGGGTTTGATCCCTAGTATCCACTATGTTCTGAGATTGATGTTGCTATGACTTTGTTATGCTTAATGCTTGTCACTAGGGCCCGAGTGCCATGATTTCAGATCTAAACCTATTATGTTTTCATGAATATATGTGAGTTCTTGATCCTATCTTGCAAGTCAATAGTCACCTACTATGTGTTATGATCCGGCAACCCCGAAGTGACAATAACCGGGACCACTCCCGGTGATGACCATAGTTTGAGGAGTTCATGTATTCACTATGTGTTAATGCTTTGCTCCGGAACTCTATTAAAAGGAGGCCTTAATATCCCTTAGTTTCCAATAGGACCCCGCTGCCACGGGAGGGTAGGACAAAAGATGTCATGCAAGTTCTTTTCCATAAGCACGTATGACTATATTCGGAATACATGCCTACGTTACATTGATGAATTGGAGGTAGTTCTGTGTCACCCTATGTTATGACTGTTACATGATGAACCGCATCCGGCATAATTCTCCATCACCGATCCAATGCCTACGAGGTTTTCACATATTGTTCTTTGCTTATTTACTTTTCCGTTGCCACCGTTACAATCACTACAAAACTATCACTGTTACTTTTATCACTGTTACCGTTACTTCCATACTACTTTGCTACTAAATACTTTGCTGCAAAGATTAAGTTATCCAGGTGTGGTTGAATTGACAACTCAACTGCTAATACTTGAGAATATTCTTTGGCTCCCCTTCTGTCGAATCAATGAATTTGGGTTGAATACTCTACCCTCGAAAACTGTTGCGATCCCCTATACTTGTGGGTTATCAAGACTATTTTCTGGCACCATTGCCAGGGAGCATAGCTCTGTTCTTTGAGTCACTTGGGATTTATATCTGCTGGTCACTATGAAGAACTTGAAAGACGAGAAAAAAAATTTATCCCTCAACTACGAGGGGAGGTAAGGAACTGCCATCTAGCTCTGCACTTGATTCACCTTCTGTTTTGAGTAAGCTTGCGACACCTAAACCTGCTTCTGCTATTAATTCTGATGTGTCGCATGTTATTGATGATGCCACTTCTGCTATGCATGATACTTATGATGAAACTACTTCTATGCTTGATACTACTATGCCACTTGGTGAATTTCTTGATGAACAACTTGCTAGGGCTAGAGAGAATGAGATTATTGAAACTGATAATATTGATGAAAGTGATGATGAAGATTCTCCCCCTAGATATGAATTGCCTGTTGTGCCTGAGGGTTATGTTATGGATGAAGAAACTGCTAGAGACTTTCTTGCTTGCAATGATAGAAGTGATCTTAAGAAATTATTAGCCAAGTTGAAACAAAAATCTTTGAATGCTAGAATGAAATATGATCCTGCTTATTCTACTTCACCTATTTTTGTTACTGATAAGGATTATGAATTCTCTGTTGACCCTGATATAATTACTTTGGTTGAATATGATCCTTTTTATGGCTATGAATCTGAACTGTTGTGGCACATCTTACTAAATTAAATGATATAGCCACCCTGTTCACTAATGATGAGAAAACTCGCTACTATTATATCCTTAAAATATTTCCGTTCTCATTAAAGGGTGATGCTAAAATATGGTTTAATTCTCTTGATCCTGGTTGTGTGCGCAGTCCCCAAGATATGATTTATTACTTCTCTGCTAAATATTTCCCTGCTCATAAGAAACAAGCTGCTTTAAGGAATATATATAATTTTGTGCAAATTGAAGAAGAGAGTCTCCCACAAGCTTGGGGGAGGCTTCTCCAATTACTTAATGCTTTGCCTGACCATCCTCTTAAGAAAAATGAAATACTTGATATCTTTTACAATGGACTAACCGATGCTTCTAGAGACCACCTGGATAGTTGTGTTGGTTGCGTTTTCAGGGAAAGAACTGTCGATCAAGCTGAAATTCTATTGAATAATATGTTGACAAATGAAAACAATTGGATACTTCCTGAACCAACTCCTAAGCCAACTCCGAAGAAAAGGGGTGTTCTATTTCTCAGTCCTGAAGATATGCAAGAGGCAAAGAAATCTATGAAAGAAAAAGGTATAAAAGCTGAAGATGTTAAGAATTTACCTCCTATTGAAGAAATACATGGTCTTAATTTACCGCATGTGGAAGAAACACATGGTCTTGATAACCCGACACAGGTAGTAAAGGTAAATTCTCTCTATAGATTTGATGAAGGTGATATTCCTCGTTATAAGTCTGCTAGCCAATGCTTAGATGAGTTTGATAATTTTATTGTCAAACAAGAAAACTTCAATGCTTATGTTGGTAGACAATTAAAACATAATGCTTATATGATTGAATACTTGAGTGATTATATGTCTAGTGTTAAAGGTGAACTTAAACTCATTAGTAAACATGCTTCTATGGTTACCACTCAAGTAGAACAAGTACTTAAAGCTCAGAACGATTTGCTCAATGAATTGTATAGTAAGAATAATGACTTTGCTGTTAGAGTTGCAACTAGAGGAGGAAAAGTGACTCAGGAACCTTTGTATCCTGAGGGCCACCCTAAGAGAATTGAGTAGGATTATCAAAGAAATAATTTAGATGCACCTAGTCCTTCTAAGAGGAAGAAAAAGAAAAATGATAGGACTTTGCATGCTTCTAGTAAACCTGTTATTGACACACTTGAGAATCCCAATGATATTTCTATTTCTGATGCTGAAACACAATCTGGTAATGAACATGAACCTAGTGATAATGTTAATGATGATGTTCATGTTAATGCTCAACCTAGTAATGACAATGATGTAGAAATTGAACCTGATGTTGATCTTGATAACCCACAATCAAAGAATCAATGTTATGATAAGAGAGACTTCATTGCTAGGAAACACGGTAAAGAAAGAGAGCCATGGGTTCAGAAACCCATGCCTTTTCCTCCTAAGCCATCCAAGAAAAAGGATGATGAGGACTTTGAGCGCTTTGCTGAAATGATTAGACCTATCTTCTTGCGTATGCGATTAACTGATATGCTCAAAATGAATCCTTATGCTAAGTACATGAAAGATATTGTTACTAATAAAAGAAAGATATCGGAAGCTGAAATTTCCACCATGCTTGCTAATTATACTTTTAAGGGTGGAATACCAAAGAAACTTGGAGATCCATGAGTACCAACTATACCGTGCTCCATTAAAAGAAACTATGTTAAAACTGCTTTATGTGATCTTGGAGCCGGTGTTAGTGTTATGCCTCTCTCTTTATACCGTAGACTTGATTTGAATAAGTTGACACCTACTGAAATATCTTTGCAAATGGCCGATAAATCAACTGCTATACCTGTCGGTATTTGTGAGGATGTGCCTGTTGTGGTTGCAAACGTTACTATTTTAATGGACTTTGTTATCCTTGATATTCCTGAGGACGATAGTATGTCTATTATTCTTGGAAGACCCTTTTTGAATACTGCAGGGGCTGTTATTGATTGCAACAAAGGAAATGTCACTTTTCATGTCAATGGTAATGAGCATACGGTACACTTTCCGAGGAAACAACCTCAAGTCCACAGTATCAATTCTATTGGAAAAATTCCATCGATTATTATTGGAGGTTTTGAATTTCTTCTTCCTACTGTCAAGAAGAAATATGATATTCTTATTATTGGGGATGTGCATATCCCTGTTGAGGTAACATAGTGTTATTCAAAATTTCTCCGGTTCCATGTTATTCGGAATGAGTTTGTTAACAAGACTTGATCAACCTTGTTAGTGGATTCCTTTTGTTGAGCATGAGATGGATGAAGTTAGAAGGCACAACCTTCTGTACCCTCCTTTTACTTTCTATTATTTTGCATAAATAAAGCAAAATTAGTATTTTCCATCTGTTTTCTGAATTATCCGTGCAATAAAAAAATACCCCGAAAATAAAAGTTCTCCAAATGCCCCGAAAATGAAATATGATTTTTTCTAGAATATTTGAGAATATCTGGCACTGAGAACACAGCAGGGGGAGCAGGCACCTGGCCACGAGGGTCCTGGGAGCGCCCCCTGCCTCGTGGGCCCATGGTGGCTCCCCTCCACTTATTCCAACCACCGCACACTTCTTCTTCCTCCCAAAAAAATCACCAACCAGCTCAAGCAAGAGTTCTTGCTCATTTTGCTCCCGTTTTCGATCTCCTTGCTCAAAGCACCTCTCACAAAACTGCTTTGGGGGATTGTTCCTTGGTATGTGACTCCTCCAATGGTCCAATTAGTTTTTGTTCTAGTGCTTTATTCATTGCAAATTTTTGCTGCTTAGGTGACCCTGTTCTTGAGCTTGCATGTCAAATTTACTTGGTACCAAGTAGTTCTAATGCATGATATAGTCTCTAGGCACTTGTGGGAGTAGTTGCTATCAATTTTGTGGAGTTTGGTTCACTTTTATTTGAAGCTACTAAAAATTTCAGAAATTTTTCAGAGGAAGAAATATGTTTAGGAAAATGTACAAGGTGGTCCTTCAAGGAAGCAAGGGCCCAGGCCCGCAATACGCGATGTGGACGATGAACCACTGAGGGAAGCTCAAGTGCGGGCTTGTGAATGGCCTTCAGAGGACTTCATGGATCGAGCAGGAGTCAAGGAAGAATTTAACGCATATGTGCATAACGCTGATCTTGTGAGCTTCAAGGCAGATAAGTGCCGTCGGTACCACTATCTCACTGATTCCTTTGTGAGGAGGTTTGAATTTTCATCATCACGCAATTCTCAAACTGTCCTGTTTGATCTTTATGAAAATTCTTATACTATGGACTTAGAGGATTTTAATACTACTTGCAAACTTCCACAATGGAGTAGTCCTAGTGAACCTCGCAAATCTGAATTTAGAGATTTTCTTGCTAGTATAATTGTGGGGGAATCTAGAGATATAACACAAGCTACCATAGGGAGCATTCATTTTCCTGCTATACATTATTTTGCTCTCTTCATAGGTAGGTGCATAAATGGTAAGGATGAAGCATGTCACATGTGTGTCCCTGATCTCAGTGTTCTCAGGAGTGCTGTGTTAGGAGATAAACATTATAATTTGGGAGCCATTGTTGCACGTAGGTTGCATAATAATAGAATTAATGGAGATTTCTTTGGCGGAATTTATGCAACTCGTCTAGCTAATTTTCTTGGTATACCTATTCGTGATTATGATATGGAATTGCCTCCTTCTTATCTAGATTATAATGCCATGGTTCACCATCAGTTTGTTGAGAGGAATGAACCGCCTCTCCAGTACCGACTAATTTTTGACAGGCGTCACGCCATCAATATTGTTCTCCCTGCTCCTACTCTCTTTGATTTTCAGGCAAAGGGGAGATATGTCATAACCAGGGAGGAGGCAAATGAGTACGAGAGGAGGACGAGGGCAGCTCGCCTCCAAGCTGCAGCCCACGATGCAATAGTCGCTGCATCTCAGTACAACCCCAGTTACAACTTCGGATATCCGCCAGGCCAGCCGTGGCAATAGACCAACTTAGGCCAAAAGCCTAAGCTTGGGGAGTACGTATTTCTCACCAACATTACGTTTATGTTCACACACTCATGCTAGTTGTCAGTGCTCATACTTTTTTATTGTATTATCCATGCTAGTTTATTTTTCTTTTTATGCTTTCTTCTTGTGTGTTTGAAAAACCTTAAGAAAAACCAAAAAAACTAGTTGTAGCTTTTAGCTAGTTTACTTTTCATGCTTGTAGTAGTAATAATTAAAAGAAAACCCAAAAATATTTCCTGTTCTTCTTTTGCTTGTTGGGAGCTTTCCCGTGTAAATAGTTTTATTTCTTTTCTTTTCTTTGGGGGTCGAGAGGAGAAGACCATAATGAAAATGTTGAAGTTGCTCTTATATGCATTATTATTGATTTAACCAAGAGCCCATATTACCTTGTCTTCTCCTGTTTATTGAATGCCTGCAGATTCCAGCTTAGTCCAATGCACGTGCACTATTATTATTATTCACATCATTCGGTCATGCAAGTGAAAGGCAATAATGACGATATATGATGGACTGATTGAGATGAGAGAAGCTGGTATGAACTCGACCTCTTTTTTTTGTAAATATGATTAGTTCATCGTTCCTGGTTCAGCCTATTATGAATGAACATGTTTGCAATGACAATTAGAGATTATAGCTGCTTATGTCATGCTTAATTAGCTAGGAGTTTATAATGGTTTATCTTGCGTGCCAACATGCTATTAAAATGATTGTGATGTGGTATAGTAGGGTGGTATCCTCCTTTGAATGATTCAAGTGACTTGACTTGGCACATGTTCACGCATGTAGTTGAAACAAATCAACATAGCCTTCACGATATTTATGTTCATGGTGGATTATATCCTACTCATGCTTGCACTCAATGTTTATTAATTTTAATGCATGTTCATGACTGTTGTCGCTCTCTAGCTGTTCGCTTCCCAGTCTTTTTCTAGCCTTCACTTGTACTAAGCGGGAATACTGCTTGTGCATCCAATCCCTTAAACCCCAAAGTTATTCCATATGAGTCCACCATACCTTCCTATATGCGGTATCTACCTGCCGTTCCAAGTAAATTTGTATGTGCCAAACTCTAAACCTTCAAATGAAATTATGTTTTGTATGCTCGAATAGCTCTTGTATCAACTAGGGTTGTCTGTATCTTCCATGCTAGGCGGGTTATTCTCAAGAGGAGTGGACTCCGCTCCTCACTCACGAGAAAATGGCTGGTCACCGGGATGCCCAGTCCCATGCTTTATGCAAACCAAATCAAAATAATTGCAAACAAAACTCCCCTGGGACTCTTGTTAGTTGGAGGCACTCGTTGTTTCGAGCAAGCCATGGATTGATGCTTGTTGGTGGAGGGGGAGTATAAACTTTATCATTCTGTTTGGGAACCGCCTATAATGTGTGTAGCATGGAAGATATCGCCATTTCTCGGGGGCTGAAGAGGAGGCTGGTATGGGACAATGGCAAGTTGATTCTCCTCATTCTGACCCACCACATGCTGATCATCCTCATGATGTAGGGGCATATCTTCCTGGATCTCCTGCACATTGAGTGGCTGATTCTGCTGCTCCTGAATAAGTTCCTGGGGCTGGATAGGCTACACACCAACCAACTGCTGATCTGGCCCAATAACAGGTTGGGCTGGGAGTTCATTGTGGTTATCCACCAGAAGTGCCTACGGCTGTGCTGGGGGCCCCAAGAAAGGAGCATCCACTGGGCCCAACAGAGGCCTATCAACTGCAGGGTTTTGCTGAGAGGAGTCGTTGGAGCCCAAAGAGGGCTTTAAAACCATGGAGTTCTGATCTTGTGGCATTTGCTACTGAACTTGGTCTTGCTCATCATGCTGATCATGCCCAGGGTGACCCCAGCCCTCTCCTTGATCTTGTGGTGGCTGCTGCGGTTCATCTGGCTGAATTGGCTGAGGAACATCATTCCATCCGAGTGATGGGTAAGGTGGGAGAACCCAGAACTGTTCTACAGGTTGCAATTCACCTGGCATTGGGTGAGGGTTACCATCAAAAGGCAATATATCCTCATCTTGGGGCAACTGTTATGCAAAAGTCGCCGTCAGAATGCTGCATGAAGCTGTCCAAGACACAATAGCGACTCCCACAGTGGAAAACTGTCGAAAAACTACATCCCTTGGGACTAAAACATTGTCAGGGAAGGAAGCATAAACCACAGAGCGAACTAAACGATCATCCTCTTCATTCCAGTAATGAAACTGCCCAAAAGTGCCAACAATCTCAGCCAAATTCTCTATATTGCGATAGTCAAGCGGAACTCCAATCAACATGATCCAACCAGTGCGGTGACCTTGCAAAGCCCGATGACCAACTCCATCATCATGATTAATGAACCGCAGAAAAATCTCCTCGCCATGCTGATTGAGACCAAGCGCCCATGGTGGATGATTAACTAGAGCGCTACGCACTACTGGATCTTGCATCTGATACAGACCAACACCTTGAAACCAGGTTTGAGACGATAGTACCGGAAGTTGTAGCTCGTCGAGGATGAAGTCACGAACTTGCTGTCGAAGATGAGGTACATCCTCTGGCGGCGGGATTGGCTTGACGATCCCAACCATGTAGGATTCATGGCGCCGTGGCGGAGTTCTGGCTGGGGTGTAGTAGCTGCGAGGCACACGATGAGGACCAGTGTCATGGCCAGCCGGGAGAAAGTGCCTCGGATCAAGCTCATAGTTGGCCATGGCTAGGTGTGGAGGTGAGGTAGGGGGTGGCGATGGCGATGAGGAGTCCGCTGTCTGCAGAGGAGGGGAATCCTTTGGTGTGGCAGAGGATCTTTGCACTGTTTGGGAGCTTGAAGCGTCGGGAGGGGTTTTCTTGATGGCGCGAGGCTCAAGGTCGGTAGTTGAGGTTCGACCCTTGGGAACCCAAACTTTTAATTCCGGTGGAGACCGTGTACACCCTTTTTTAACGTGACCGAGCCGGAAACACCTGCGACAACGTGTCTCGTTCGTGCACGTATCCAGACTATGACCCATACCCAAATAGCGCGAGCAGTCCCAAACTTGTGCAGCAAGTTCTTCTACAAGTTCATCCAGGCCCTAGAAATCACGAACCACCTCCAAAGGTGACCTGGCAAGTGATGAGGGTGCATCCGTTGCAAGCCCAGGCCCAATCAAAGTAGTAGGCGGGTAGACAGCCATCATCCTCAGACTCAGTAGAATCATCATCCGATAGAATTAACGGATTGTGAGACGACCCTTCCAAACAAACAGTAACAGGAGGAATATCCGGGGAGAAGATCACACCAGCCCAATCATGATTGGGTGTATCCTATGGAAAGCGGGTATCCGATGAAACGAACCCAAACTGTATTGCCGACGATGCCTCCGGCGCCAAGGCCACCGGCGGCCAGCTAACAACAATCTGAATAACCACAGAATTTGCATCTAATAACTCCTGTGGGTCAAGAGTATAGCCTGCATCTTGCTGAACAATTGCAATATCCTCAGGTGTAGCATTGTAACGATAACCACGACATGCATCATAGTTGAGGAATGTGGCAAAACGCAAACTCTTGCGAGGATGAGAGGTATCCTTAGAACGCAAAGAGGATTTTGTAGGCGCATGCATCATAGCAGCCATTCCCAAACGAGTTCTATGCTTAGATGGACTAACTAGGGTCCATTCTTCATCACATTCTTTTTGCCAAGATGCAAACTCTTTAACCCAATCTGGACCCCCAAAACCCCAGAGGTGAAAAAAAGCATTTAAACTGAGAGCAAACGTAGTTCCGTTGATTCAATATGAAAAAACCCACTGCTTTGCATGAAACAGTAAAAGAGAAGACACGGTCACATAGAATGATACCTTCAATGATGAACAATATCCTCCAATTGCCGCCTCAAGCGCAGCCGCAACATTATCCTCGGTCAGCCGAAAGTTGTGCCGCGCAAATGGTACCACCATGGTGAAGTGGCCCGAATCATCAGAAGGGTGCACCGTACGATGCATGGTGCGCCAGATCTCCTGGGACATGCCCATGCCCGAAGAAAAATCCAAACCCAAGGTGATGGACGCGTGGACCGCCATCAAGTTGGTCACCCAAAGGTGTAAACCAAGACGCCGGAGAGATTGAGCGGATGAGAGATGGCTTTCCCCGGCTAGATGTGGAGATCGCCGGAGGTGAGCGTGGCGGCTAGGGTTACGGTGGTGGGAGGTGGGGGAGCCATTATCAGAAGGCCGAAAATTCCTCCGAGTCCCCGTTCCCAACAGGATCGTCGGGGTTTACCTGCCCATCCTCCCAATCATCCTGTTCGGATGTTGGCTCTACGGGGGCTTCAGGGTCTTCGGCATTCTCTGGAGTATTATCGTCTCCGGTTCCGGTATTATTATCTTTTCCGCGACGCAATTTAGAGCGGCGCCGCTGACGTCGACGCTTTGGTGGCATCTCAAGAGGTTCATCCTTGACTGGATCCTTCTCATCATCGCCGTCGCCTTCTTTGGGTGTGTCCACCATGTACACGTCATATGAGGAAGTGGTTGTCCAACGTCCAGTGAATGGCGGGTTTTGGGCATGCTCCTCTCCAGCATCGTCGTCCATACCGCTGATGTCTTCGGAGGCGTAATCGAGCATGTCGGTTAAATCCTCGACAATGGCTACGAAGTGGGTGGTGGGTGGCAAGCAAGATTCCCTGTCCTCAGCCCCTAGTCCGGGCTGGGCGCAATTCGGAAGCGATTCCTCTATGATAGCGAGGAATCGCATTAGGTCCAAAGCCTCGTTTAAGAGCGAGGTTTGGGCGGGGAAGCGAGGGTCCATGGAGTTAGGCGGGACAAAAGTTCCCTGGGTGAGCTCACATGATGCGGACTTCGAGGGTTCTGAGCTAGTGTCCGGAGAGGAGTCCGGCTTTATGATGTTAGAAGGGGCCTGATGTAACTCCGGGCCTGCCGATGATGCTATCCCCTTCGGTTCTCCAGAATCGAGCTCCATGGCTGCAGAGAGTCCGGCGAGCTCCAAACTCCCATTTTCGGACATGGTGACGTGCTCCGGATCTAAGGTCAGAGCGGTGGTTGGGGCCGCGAACCATTGGAAGATCAAGTCTCCTCAGATGTCCACGACGTAGTTCATATTTCCAAAACCGATCTGATGACCAGGGGTGTAGCTGTCGATCTGCTCTAGGTGGCCAAGTGAGTTGGCCCGTAGGGCGAAGCCGCCGAATACAAAGATTTGGTCGGGGAGAAAAATCTCCTTCACAGCAGCATTGTTGTAGATGATCGATGGAGCCATCGAGCCTTTCAAAGACGGCACAGTGGAACTCTCAATGAAAGCACCAATGTCGGTGTCAAAACCAGCAGATCTCGGGTAGGGGGTCCCGAACTGTGCGTCTTAGAATCAAAGGTAACAGGAGACAGGGACACGATGTTTACCCAGGTTCGGGCCCTCTTAATGGAGGTAATACCCTACTTCCTGCTTGATTGACTTTGATGAGTATAGAGGTTACAAGAGTTGATCTACCTCGAGATCGTAATGGCTAAACCCTAGATGTCTAGCCTATATGATTATGGTTGCCCCTACGGACTAAACCCTCCAGTTTATATAGACACTGGAGGGAGCTAGGGTTGTACAGAGTCGGTTTACAGAGAAAGGAATCTTCATATCCGAACGCCAAGGGGAGTCCCACCGGACATGGGGGAACGCCCTCCATCTTGAATCTTCATGGCCCACGAGTTCGGCCCACGTCACATAGCCCGGACGCCCGAGGACCCCCTAATCCAGGACTCCCTCACCTCCCCGCCTATCGCCATGGACGACACCAAAGTGTTGTCCCGAAGGGCCTCTCCGTGCCACGAGGCGGTACAGGAAGCCGCCGAAACGGCGCCAGAGGGTAATGCCTTGGCCGCCGAAAACACGAGGGGGATCAATCCCCACGGAGACTGATGGCGGGGGCCTTGACCAGTCCGGGCCCCAGCCGAACACTATTCTGGAAACCCAAGTGGCTCCGAAATTGAATAAGCGACCCCCTCAAGGGAGGGGGGAGTGCCAACTCCCGCGGCAACCTCCACTAATCCGGAGGCGCGAACACACTGATGGAGGCACTGCAACGTGCTTCCGTCGTGGAGGAGCACCGCACCCTGATGGGTGTGGTGGTTGAAAAGGTTCAGTCCGCCAAGAGCGGGCTGAACGAGGCCTTCACTAGCCTGCTAACATGCTTCAAGGTATGCGATGTAATATTCCTGACCGCTTTTCATACGGAAAAGATGCTTGTGTATAGATAGTAGCCCCTGAGACTCTGTTCGTCTTTTGAAAAAGGGTGAACAGAGGATCGATAATATTCGCAGGAGATAATGTACTTTTATATGTTGAGACGCAGGCTTCACTGTTAGCGGCAACCGCCCAGGCCGCTGAAGTATTCGAGCTTAAGCGTAAGCTGGGGCTGGCCGATGAGGATCTCGTCCGCATCAACAAGAGATTTGATGAAGCACAAGGTATGTTTCAGAATACTTCGTTCATGCATGTATTAATATGCAGATCTTGAGTCAAAGCTCATGCGCTGCTATGTGTATGATTGCAGACAGTGCTGCTGCGGTCGAGGCCCTTAGGGGTGAACTTGCCCAGACCAAGGAGCAGGCAAGGGTGAACAAAGCGGCCGCTGATAAAGCGGCCGAGGACTTGAAGTCCGAGCAGGTCATCCGTTGCCAATATGAGGAATGGGTGACCGAAGTGGAGCAGGCGCTCAAGGACGCCGCCAACAAGTGTGAGTCCCTAGAGGAGAAGAATAAAGCCCAGGCGACCGACCTTGCCAAGGCCCTTAAAGAGGCCGAGGAGGCGCGGGCCGAATCCCGAGCGGCGCGCGAGGAGATCAAGCAGGCCGGACAAATAGCGGTTGGTAAGCCTTTTCTCTTACAGAGTAAATTCGGTAATCAGAAGTATGTCTTGCGCACTCGACTGTGGAGTGCTCCAGACGCCTTTGCGGATCTTTCGAAGAGTGCCACCGACACCACGCAGTTCTTCCGGGCCCAGGAGGGGCACACGACGGAGAAGCTATTCTGGTCACAGTTCACGGCGCAGGAGCGCCCAGCGTTGTTGAATGACCAGATGGCGCAGTGGGCCGAGCTGCATAGGATGTCTGGATTAGTCATGAGGGATGTCATAGTCCGGCTGTGGCCAGCCGAACCCATCCCAAGCAGCTATTTTGGCCTGGTGTAGCGACTTGTTGTCGCGCTGCCCCGTATTGACGCGGTTAAGCAGTCGTCATGTATAGAAGGTGCGCGGCTGGCCTTTACCCGTGTCAAGATGCACCGGGCGAAAATGAAGGCCGCCATCATGGCAGTTGAGGGTCCGCCCGGAGGCAAGGACCATCGCATGCCGGAGCACTATTTTGAAGACGTCCTGGAGGGTGCCCGCTTGATAGAGGGCCAGTTCTCGAAGGACATCATATTCAAGTGAATGTATCTGAACTGCGCAGGCGTTGTATAAGCCAAAGCTTTGTAATATATTTATGTTGTTTATCTTAAAGTGTTTTTCCTCCTGTGCGGCTGTTTTTTTCCCTGAGAGTTTGCCAGTCATCGGCTTCAGCCCCCACGTAGATACTACAGGGGTGTTCGGGGTAGCACATAACAACACTTGACCCAACGTCTTGGTCCGTGAAGGAGGTGTTAATGCGGAGAACCAGGCAATCAGGCTATGCGGCTTTATCACTCTCACTTAGCCATAGGAGTTTGACAATGGGACTGTAAGATAGCCCCTGGTGCTTGTGCGGCTATCCGAACTTTGGATGCCTTAAGCGCATGACTGGAAAGAGCCAGTTCTTCGTGTAACACGGAAGAAATCACTAGAGATTTAGTAGGTCGCCGAATTTCTGACCAGCTCTCGCCGCATGATGACAGTCAGTTTTCGGCTTTCTCTACTGAGGTGTTTGACCGGACAAACCAAAAACACAATCGCAGTAGTTCTCCCTTTACTACCTTAGCCAAACAAGCGGAACGTAAGGTGGTAATCATAGGAGCCGGGCAACCCAACTTTGACCAAAGACATGATTCGGAGCCGATGCATATAGTGCCATATTCAGGACGCCGAAGCATACTATAAAAGTGTTCGGACTTATTTTGTTTGAAAAATATACGTGGCCAGATAGAGCCCCTGGTGATTTGAATCGTGCCGAGGTATGTACGACAATCTGACATAAAGAGGGAATACAGATTAGGAAATAAACCAATACCGAACAGGGTTGGGCGAAACTGTTTCCATTATAGTCTGATTGATACGTCAAAACATATTTTTACAGAGGATGCGATAAGCATCGAGGCTATTTTACATGCCGAGCACAAGGGAAAGCTATATACAGGTCTTAAAAGGAAAAGATGATCTTGAAGATCCTTTGGATACTCTGCCGCACGTGTGCGCTGCTTTTTGCCATGGTGTATGATCCTTTGAGAGGATCAACGATTGAGTATACATAAGGGGCCTGGAAAAAGGGGCCCTTGGTACCATCGAAAGGTGATGTGGGTTGTAAAGAACCTGAAAAATAAAAATAAGAAGGAGAAAAAGAAGAATATGAGGGTCCGGATAGGGTCGAGCCGTATTGTGGACCTTATTTTTAGTCGGCCTCCGTCCTTGCCCATGATATCTTTAGTGCGTATTTATGTACGCGCGGTATGTATGTCGCTATCAGTTTGGGACTTTGACGGAGGCTGAATTCCTAATCTAGCTCTGGACGAGCCGGACTTCCTTTCTGCAGGGTAGACCGGACTCGTTTGACAGTGTCCGGGGGCTTGACTGCCGATGTAGTATTCGGTTTAATGAGGCCACCCTGTACTTCGGCTGCGAGGGCCGCGGTATGCTCCTCAATACGGAGGGAGCGCTCCATGTTTCCATTGACTGTTATAACGCCACGTGGTCCAGGCATCTTGAGCTTTAGGTAAGCATAGTGCGGGACTGCATTGAAACGGGCGAAAGCGGTCCGTCCAAGCAGTGCATGATAGCCACTGCGGAAGGGGACGATGTTGAAGATCAGGTCTCCGTTGCAGAAATTATCTGGTGAACCGAAGACTACTTCCAGCATTATGGACCCTGTGCAATAGGCCTCGACGCCGGGTATCACTTCTTTAAAGGTGGTTTTAGTGGGCTTGATTCTTGATGGGTCAATACCCATTTTGCAGACAGTGTCCTGATAAAGCAGGTTGAGACTGCTGCCGCCGTCCATAAGGACTCGCGTAAGGTGGAATCCGTTGATAATTGGATCGAGGACCAATGCTGCCGAACCTCCATGATGGATACTGGTCGGATGGTCTCTGCGATCGAAAGTGATCAGACAGGCTGACCATGGGTTAAATTTTGGGGGGACTGGGTCTATGGCATAGACGTCCCTTAATGTGCTCTTGCGCTCCCGCTTAGGGATATGAGTAACGTATATCATATTCACCGTTTTTACCTTGGGGGCAAATTTCTTCTATCCCCCTGTGTTCGGTGGGTGAGGCTCTTCATCGTCGTCCTTGCTGGGCGGCCCTTTCCACTTATGTTCGGTGTTTAGCTTACCGGCCTGTTTAAAGACCCAACAATTTCTGTTGGTATGATTGGCAGGCTTGTCAGGGGTGCCATGAATCTGGCAAGGCCTATTGAGTATTCTGTCCAAACTGGATGGACCATCTTTGTTTCCTTTGAATGGCTTCTTTCGCTGACCGGGTTTAGAGCCACTGAATCCGGCGTTGACCGTCGTATCTTCGTTGTTGCTTTGACGCTTGTGTTTGTTGCGTCGTGGCTTGCCATTGCCATCTCTGGCTTCAGAGGTGCCAGGGTCGCTGGTGCTGTTGCTTCTACGAGCGAGCCAGCTGTCTTCTCCCGCGCAAAAGTGGGTCATGAGTGCGGTAAGGGCTGCCATGGACTTCGGTTTTTCCTGGCCGAGGTGTCGGGCGAGCCACTCGTCCCGGACGCTGTGTTTAAAGGCCGCGAGGGCTTCGGCGTTTGGACAGTCCACAATTTGGTTCTTTTTAATTAAGAACCTGGACCATAGCTTCCGGGCTGATTCTCCGGGTTGCTGGACTATGTGATTAAGGTCATCGGCATCTGGGGGCCGAACATAGGTACCTTGGAAGTTATCTCTAAAGGCATCTTCCAAGTCTTCCTAGCTACGAATAGAGTTTTCTGGGAGGCTGTTTAACCAGTGTCGAGCTGGTCCCTTTAATTTTAGCGGGAGGTACTTGATGGCATGGAGATCATCACCATGGGCCATGTGGATCTGGAGAAGAAAATCTTCAATCCATACTGCGGGATCTGTCGTTCCATCATATGATTTGATGTTCACGGGTTTAAACCCTTGTGGGAACTGGTGCTCCATTACTTCGTCAGTGAAGAATAGGGGGTGTGCGGCGCCTCTATATTGGGCGACGTCACGACGCAGTTCGGATGAAGTCTGTATGCGGTTTTCGGCCCGAGTGAGGTTGTGCCTGACGCGCCAGGCCTGATGGCCGTCTTCTCGCATTGGAGCTCGCCCCCTCAATCCATAGATTGATCTGGCTTGGCCTGCTCTATTGTCTAGGTCCTGCCGTAGGTCGTAGGTGTCTTGGAGCCGCTGTCTCTCTGCCTCTACGGCGAGGTGATGCGGGTTGGTGTTCGGCGTAGGTGGCCGCTTTATCTCGTCCACGTGGCGGCCGGTCTGGTTCATCAGCACGGTCGTATCTTGACGGTATGGGCTCGATGGCCTCGTCGTCGAATTGTGGAAGTAGACGACGCTTCAGATAACTCTTTGTGGGACATTGAAGGCCGCACTCTTCGGCAGCCAGGACTTGGGTCCATCTGTCGTTGAGTGTATCCTACTCGGCTTGGAGCTGTTGGTGCTTCTCTTTTAGGCTTCTCGCAGTGGCGATTAGCTGGCGCTTAAAGCGCTCCTGCTCGAGTGGTTCCTCTGGTACGATGAAGTCTTCGTCGCCGAGGCTCACATCGTCCTTGGAGATTGATAGATAGTTACTATCCTCCGAGTCCTCGTTCCCGACTGGATCGTCAGGGTTAACTTGCCCATCCTCCCAATCATCCTATTCGGATGTTGGCTCGATAGGGCCTTCGGGGTCTTCGGCGTTCTCCGGAGTGTTATTATCTCCGGTGCCGGTATTGCTGTCTTTTTCGCAACGAGATTTTGAGCAGCGCCGCTGACGTCGACGCTTTGGAGGTGCTTCAGCAGGCTTATCCTCAACCAGATCCTTCCTGCCGTCGTCGTCATCCTCTTTGGGTGTGTCCACCATATACACGTCATATGTGGAGGTGGCCATCCAACGTCCAGTAAACGGCGGGTCTTGGCCTTGTTTGTCTCCGGCATCGTCGTCCATGCCGTCGATGTCTTCGGAGGCGTAGTCCAGCATGTCGGTTAAGTCTTCTACAGTGGCTATGAAGTGGGTGGTGGGTGGGACGTAAAATTCCCCGCTCTCAGCCCCTAGTCCAGGCTGGGCATAATTCGGAAGTGATTCCTCTGTAATAGCGAGGGATCGCATTAAGTCCAGGGCCTCATTTAAGAGCGAGGTTTGGACGTGGAAGCGAGAGTCCGCGGGGCTGGCCGGGGAGAAAGCCTCCTGGCCATGCCTACTTGGCATGGACTTCGAGAGTTCGGACCTGGAGTCCGGGGGCGAGTCCGGCCTTTCAATGATAGGGGAACCTGGACTGATTCCGAGTTTGCCGTGGACACGATCGCCTTCGGATCCTCGATAATGCGGTTTGCAACGGAGAGTCCGGTGAGCTCCACACTCCCATCTTTGGACCCGATGGTTTGCTCCGGATCTAAGGCCAGAGCGATGGTCGGGGCCGCGAACCCTTTGAAGATCAAGTTGTGACGCCCCCGATTCAATCGTACACTAATCATGCACGCAAACGTGTACGATCAAGATCAGGGACTCACAGGAAGATATCACAACACAAGTCTAAAACATAAATAAGTCATACAAGCATCACAATACAAGCCAGGGGCCTCGAGGGCTCGAATACAAGTGCTCGATCATAGACGAGTCAGCGGAAGCAACAATATCTGAGTACAGACATAAGTTAAACAAGTTTGCCTTAAGAAGGCTAGCACAAACTGGGATACAGATCGAAAGAGGCGCAGGCCTCCTGCCTGGGATCCTCCTAACTACTCCTGGTCGTCGTCAGCGGGCTGCACGTAGTAGTAGGCACCTCCGGTGTAGTAGGAGTCGTCGTCGACGGTGGCGTCTGGCTCCTGGGCTCCGGCATCTGGTTGCGACAACCAGGTAGAAGGGAAAGGGGGAAAAGAGGGAGAAAAGCAACCGTGAGTACTCATCCAAAGTACTCGCAAGCAAGGAGCTACACTACATATGCATGGGTATATGTGTAAAGGGCCATATCGGTGGACTGAACTGCAGAATGCCAGAATAAGAGGGGGATAGCTAATCCTGTCGAAGACTACGCTTCAGGCCACCTCCATCTTGCAGCATGTAGAAGAGAGTAGATGGTAAGTTCACCAAGTAGCATCGCATAGCATAATCCTACCCGGCGATCCCCTCCTCGTCGCCCTGTTAGAGAGCGATCACCGGGTTGTATCTGGCACTTGGAAGGGTGTGTTTTATTAAGTATCTGGTTCTAGTTGTCATAAGGTCAAGGTACAACTCCGGGTCGTCCTTTTACCGAGGGACGCAGCTATTCGAATAGATAAACTTCCCTACAGGGGTGCACCACATAACCCAACACGCTTGATCCCATTTGGCCGGACGCACTTTTCTGGGTCATGCCCGGCCGCGGAAGATCAACACGTCGCAGCCCTACCTAGGCACAACAGAGAGGTCGGCACGCCAGTCTAAATCCTATGCATGCAGGGGTCTGGGCCCATTGCACACCTGCACATTGCGTACGCGGCCGGAGAGCAGACCTAGCAACCTCCATTTCAAAGGAAGTCACGTTACGCGGTCCAACCCGACGCGCGCCGCTCATTTGCTGACATCACGAAGGCTTCGGCTGATACCACGACGTCGAGTGCCCATAACTGTTCCCGCGTAGTTGGTTAGTGCGTATAGACCAAATGGCCAGACTCAGATCAAATACCAAGATCTCGTTAAGCATGTTAATTGATGTAACCGCGGACACCGACCAGGGCCAGGCCCACCTCTCACCTAGGCGGTCTCAACCTGCCCTGTCGCTCCGCCACAAAGATCCACCCAGAGGGCCGTCGGGACAAAGGTCCTTTCAGCCCCCAATCCGTGAATCACTCGCGGGTGCTCCACGAGCCGACCCGACTTTAGTCACCACATGTATCATGTATAAAGTACATAGTATATACCCGTGATCACCTCCCTAATGATCACGGCCCGATAGTATAGCATGGCAGACGGACAAGAATGTAGGGCCACTGATGAAACATTAGCATCCTATACTAAGCATGTAGGATTGCAGATAAAGGTAACAACAGTAGTAGCAAGGACAGGCTATGCAGCAGAATAGGATTAACCAAAAACAGTAACATGCTACACTACTCTAATGCAGGCAGTAGAGAGAGAAGGAATAGGCGATATCTGGTGATCAAGGGGGGGCTTGCCTGATTGCTCTGGCAAGAAGGAGGGGTCGTCAACAGCGTAGTCGGATGGGGCACCAGCAGCGGCGTCGCTCTCGTAGTCTACCGGAGAGAAGAGGGGGGAAGAAACAGTAAATACGGAGCAAACAAAGCATCACAAAACATAATGAGGTAATACGCGGTGCTAGGTATGCCCTAACGCGGTATTAGGTGATACCGGCGAAGGGGAGAAACATCCGGGAAAGTATTCCCGGTGTTTCGCGTTTTCGGGCAGACGGACCGGAGGGGGAAAGTTGCGTGTTCATTATGCTAGGGACGTGTGGCGGACAAACGGACTGCGTATTCGGATTCGTCTCGTCATTCTGAGCAACTTTCATGTACAAAGTATTTTTATCTGAGCTACGGTTTATTTTATATTAATTTTAAAAGGAATTTATCATTTTCTAGAATTACCAGATTTAATTTAATTCAAAATTAGGATTATGACGTCAGCATGACGTCATCACGACATCAGCAGTCGGCACAGTTGACCATGGTCAACCTGACGTGTGGGGCCGTTCTGTCATAGGCACGTTTCAAATAAATAGGTTCAGTTAGACTAATATGCAATTAGGTTAATTAAACATAATTAATTAGGGTTAATTAACAAGATTAATTAACTATTTGTTTTAATAATTAACATATAGTTTTAAAACCTCTTTTATTTTATTTTATTTTTACAGGGGCGTGGGGCCCAGTGGTCAGCGGCCCAGGCCGTTAGCGGGCGCGGGCGAAAGGGCACCGGGCGGGGCAGACCCGGGCGGCCAGAACATGGGGACGCGGCGGCCGGCGACAGCGACCGTCGCAGAGGCGACGCGACACCGATGGCGACGGGGCCATGCGGTTGCGATGTCGTGCAGGGGCGGCCGCAGTCCGGGGGAGGGCGAGGCCGACGCGGGCTCGAGTAGGGAAGGCGCGAGCGTGAGTGCGCGGTGGCGGGGCAGCAGCCACTGCAGACGGTGAGCGAAGGGGCAGTGAGGCAGGCGCGGAGGTGGACACATGCGGGGGAGGCGGAGCACGTTGAGCTGCGGGCGTGGGCGCGGCCAGAGCGTGGCCTATCCAGAGAGCGGGGCTACGGTGCAGCCGCAGCCGGCCGACGAAGGGCGCGACGAGCGCGGCCCCGAGGCGTGGGCGGGGCGCGTGCGCGGTGCGGCGCGTTCGGCGATGCGGGAGCAGAAGCAGGGGAGAGGAGGCCGGGGGCCTCACCGCGGGAGGTAGGGTACGGGGCAGCGGTGCTCGGGGTGGGGGATGGGGATGAGACGACACAGGGGAGGAGGCGGCCGCAACAGAGGCGGCGTGGTTGGGGCGGAGGAGCTCCGGCGGTCGAGGAGGGACCGGTGTGGCACCGGGCGACGGCGAGGTCCGTGCCCCCGATCCAGATCGGATCGGGGGGAAGAGGGAGAGAGCGAGTGGGGGGAGTGCGGGGTGGTGAGTTAGGGTTTCGGGAGGGAGTGGGGGTTATGGGGTAGGGGTTGGGCCGGCCGGTTGGGCCAGGTGGTCACAGCCCAGTGAGGGGGGGCGTTTACTTTCCTTTTGTTTCTGTTCTGTTTTTGATTTGATTTTTCCTTTTTTATTTATTTTTCCTTTACCGTTTCTTTCAAACTTTAACATAGTTCAATTTATAAAATGTCAAAACAGCACCTAAATTTAGTATGTCAAATATACCACTGATTAATTTGCTAACCAAGCTAAAATAGTTTCGTAATTATTTAATATTTAAGAGTATTTAAATAATAGTTTCCGCTACTGTCTTATTCATTTTTGAGTATTTACACATTTTATACAAATGTGGTTTATCCACCATTATTACTTAGGATTTATTTGTCCCATTTTGAACATTTTAGTTTTAATGTTTGAAAACTTTTATTGTTTGCCTTGATTTTGAATTTGAATTTGAATAGTTTTTTAACTAACGCGAGAGTAACAACAGTAATCGAAGTGACGTGGCATCATTAGCAGAGCGTTACTGTAGCTTAATTATCCGGGCGTCACAATTCTCCTCCACTACAAGAAATCTCGTCCCGAGATTTAGGAGCGGGAGTAAGGGGGAAGGGATTTGGTTACGAAATTCTAACGAGTCTTCTCGGCCTAGGTTGCTCTTCTCGAAGAGGTCGATCCATAGCATTGATGTCTTCATTCCTATGCATCAATGCATCATGATGAAATTTTCGTCCTTTCTTCAAGAACTCCATCGTACTTACAAAAGGATAAGGGGGTATTACGGAAGAACGGACCACTACAATGTTTGCTTATCTAGTAGATAACATCAGGGAAGGTGGCGGGAGGTAACCCTCGAATTGAAACTTAAGACATTATCGAGAGCAAGTAAGAAGGTGCAAAATAGAAGTTTCAAGCGCATAGACAATCGTTCGTTGCCTGATACGAAATGTGACAGGCGTTCAGAGCAATGGGGAAGTATTGCGTCTGGTACCAGAATAGATCACTAGGCAGGTGGCCCGTGAATCACATACGAAGTCAAGCACGAGGAATAACTTCGACAACAGGGTGTATAGGAGAGTCAGGTTTCGATCCTGTGGAACTGTGGGTTATGGGCCCACCATGTGGGTTAAAAGTTGGAAGGGCGGTGACGTCTTGTATGACCATGTAGGCAACACATGTCAGCGGATAGCCTGTCAGTTATGTCGGCAACAACGTCGGTACGAAGGGCGAGGGACGAAGAGAACCATCTTCCTGCTCGTTGAACGAGGTGGACCAATAGGCAAAGTTCTCGTCCATCGGTGGTTACCGGAATTTTATCAATCAAAAGTAACAGGGTCTTTCTGACAGAATTGTACACTGAGGTGTTTACAATAGCAGGAGAATATTACTGCTTATATCATATAGATCACAAGAAAGGTTAAACCAAACAATGGAAAGGAAAATATGATTATCAGATTAAACAGAACAATGGAAAGGAAAATGTGTTAAAACACATATTTCAGGGGTATTTCCTTCCCAAGGACAAACAGAGCATGATATCCATGACAGGATATAATGTAGAAAACTCTTTAGGTAAGGGGAGAGAAATTTCATGACATTACCCATACAACGGTGTTTGGATAATTGATAAAGATAATTTGGCATTGTGCTTCAAATGCCTTATTGAAGACCGGAGTACCACAGACATGCTTCAAGATAGTATCGACATGGTCATCGGGTAAAGATCAGACTTTGGATACACAAAGGATCCATCAGGGACAACTTATAGAATAAGTCTTGCAATTTCCTCATGGAAGAATCGATTACCTTGCTAAAAAGGAAATTATAATAATAGGTCCTCGGGCCAGGGGTGCTAGGCATGACATCACCTTACCAGGACATATAGAGACCAATGTTAAAACTCTTAGAAATATGTTCCAACCATCATATCTGACCGAGATTCAGATTTGATTGGTGTCAAGATACTTCAGACTTAGGATGCCTGAGATGAAAAGGTGCAACACAAATTGTCGAGATGACATTGTAAGATTCTCGGGAATTGAACTGTGGGAGCGAGTTCCGAAACAAGAGTTCATCATTAAATCAAGGAGAGGTGAGGAGGTGGCTGATTGACTCAGCGACAATTTGTTGAGATTTCCAAAAGATGGATTTCCACACTTATGTGAACAAGGAGATAACATTTGTCAGATCAAATGATATAAAGAGGTATGCTCAAGGAAAACATACACAGTTAAACATTGGGTGAAAGGTCCACCCAAAATATGGGTTTAGGTAGCATGATCAAAGTTAGAATGGTGATTCGATAACCAATGGTCTAAGAATGAATTATCGACCATTAACTTCAAAGCAATAGGGTTGCTAGAAGTTTTGAACTCGCGACCAAGGAATGAACGGATATGGCAAGAAGTATCACCTATATCAAGAATTCTTAAGAGGTGGTGAAATTCTCACGACATTCTTGACATAAAAAGATGGTAATACTCCAAGGTAAAGGAGAACAAATGTTGGATAGCAAGGATCTCAAGGTATACACAAAACACGAACAAGTTTGTGTTGAGCGGAAGGCAATAAAATGGTCGATGATAACACAAATCATCGAGGGCAAGGATGGTATTTCACATCATGAATTCAATTGATATCTTGGAAGAGCTTAGAATGCTGATGATGATCACGATGCATTTGTCGAGAGATTTCATGAAGATGTAATCGGTCGGTGACGACATCAAGCCAAGGGAATGGTGAAGCAAAAGGCTCTTATAAACATAGATAAGATGTCATCTCGGGATTCAGAGTTGTCTCTCAAGACAAACATTATGATGGTGAAAGTTTGATGTAAGCTTAGAGCATTATCGGGATTGTGTCCCGGGAATGAAGGACATAGGTAGAATGGTCAAGCAGTCAGCCTGACGATGATGATGTAGTCAATCAGCTAGGAATGACCGATCGAGTACAAAATCATAAGCAATGAAGATTACTAATAGTTGTTGACTCATAGTGCGGACTCGATTCAGTTGTCGGTGTCCTTGAGGGGTTCTATCAATTCAGAATCCGTTGGAAAAAGGAATCGGCAAGAATATTAGTTGATGAAGAACTCATAAGAAGTTCTGTAGTTCCAGAGGGTAATACTCGAAGGCAGATCATAATAGAAACTGAACTGGAGTGTTGACTTGCAAAAGCAGATACTTTAATCTTGTCATAATAGACGAGGCAATGGAATGGTTTCCTTTCAGAGGTATTGAATAAGGTTAGCACGGTTGAAACCATAAATGCAAGGGATCCAATTTACTACACCGGAAGAATTATTCGAATGATTAAATATTCTTGCAAGAAGCTTTCATGATAAGTTCCGCATCGTGTCCATGGGCATGAACACAAGTTCAAGGTCGAATCCCACTTCTTCAATGTATAACCTTCCATTCACCTCCCGTATTTCAAAAATGACATTAGTTGTTGAAAGTTTTACCTGGTGCAATACCAGATAAGTATGACCCGTGAAATCTTCCAGGCTCACACAGATTAGGGAAGGCGTTGGTTCAACCCATCGGGGCATCTTTGGAACATATACCACAAACTTCAGAGTAAATAATACAAGCTCGAAAGTAGCACAAGGTTGAGAAAGTAGAGGATACAATTTACCCAAGGCATTATGTATCTGCGGACGGCTCAGAAGATTATAGAATATGAAGGATGATGTCAGATAAAATCCAACAAAGTATCTGACGATCCATAACAGTGTTAATGTGAGTACCGGCACAATCAAAGGAAGAAACAATGCAAAGGCACTGGATTATAGAAACAACTGACTAATTCAAAGTTCAGATGCAAAGGACTTTATGATTTCCAAATCAAGGGATCAGAAGCAAACGCTCTGATTAAGGATGGATAACTTGAGTAAGCTTAGGGGTACAACCGATGATAATTTGATTGGTTGAGATCCAGCTCATGTTAAAATGACGTCTGGGCGGGAAGGAAGAATTCTAGGATATGATTGAGGACTGCGAGCATACGCAACATATTGAATCAATTGACTCAAAATGATATTGACAAAGGATGCTAATAAGATTACCAGACTTATGGGATTAATCATAATGCTAGTAAGCAAGCATTTCAAGAGCATTAGGATGTCAAGGATTTTTAGAAGAATGAATGGTATTTCGAAGACTTTTGTGAAATATAGGAATCAACTGTGGATGAACGGATACTCGATAAGTGTGAGGAATTATCCGTAGGGGGATTCATGTGGTAAAGAACTGCAAGGCAGTGAGCTCAAAGGATTCTCGGGACAACAGAGAGTATTTCGGGACATCTTGTAATAACAAGATCAACGGGGAATGATTGTATGAATGGAAAGTGTATGCAGTTTTCATAGGGGTTGGCGGTGGAAGGAAATCGCAAATGCGATGGCACAAAGACTCGAGAGAACATCGTAGAGTAACTTCGGAATCTTCTAGTGCAGCAGGCGATCATCTGAAGTGAGGGACTCTTCGGGAGAAAGTACTTTCGAGAACCTAAAGTTAGTTTTGTTTTTAGCAAAATCATTTAACCCGAATAGAAGAGAGCTCAGAGTCCCAGAGTAAAGATCGAGGAGTAAAAGATCCTAATACCACCCAATGGCGACGTGGGCCCGTAAGCCGCACAGCCATGTTAGTAAAAGTTTTGCAATGTCTAGACTCGACTTCGACCAAGGAGTGTGGAAGGGGGATTCCTACAGGCAGTCGGCTCTGATACCAACTTGTGACGTCCCTGATTCAATCGTACACTAATCATGCACGCAAACGTGTACGATCAAGATCAGGGACTCACGAGAAGATATCACAACACAACTCTAAAACATAAATAAGTCATACAAGCATCATAATACAAGCCAGGGGCCTCGAGGGCTCGAATACAAGTGCTCGATCATAGACGAGTCAGCGGAAGCAACAATATCTGAGTACAAACATAAGTTAAACAAGTTTGCCTTAAGAAGGCTAGCACAAACTGGGATACAGATCGAAAGAGGCGCAGGCCTCCTTCCTGGGATCCTCCTAACTACTCCTGGTCGTCGTCAGCGGGCTGCACGTAGTAGTAGGCACCTCCGGTGTAGTAGGAGTCGTCGTCGACGGTGGCATCTGGCTCCTGGGCTCCGGCATCTGGTTACGACAACCAGGTAGAAGGGAAAGGGGGAAAAGAGGGAGAAAAGCAACCGTGAGTACTCATCCAAAGTACTCGCAAGCAAGGAGCTACGCTACATATGCATCGGTATATGTGTAAAGGGCCATATCGGTGGACTGAACTGCAGAATGCCAGAATAAGAGGGGGATAGCTAATCCTGTCGAAGACTACGCTTCAGGCCACCTCCATCTTGCAGCATGTAGAAGAGAGTAGATGGTAAGTTCACCAAGTAGCATCGCATAGCATAATCCTACTCGGCGATCCCCTCCTCGTCGCCCTGTTAGAGAGCGATCACCGGGTTGTATCTGGCACTTGGAAGGGTGTGTTTTATTACGTATCCAGTTCTAGTTGTCATGAGGTCAAGGTACAACTCCGGGTCATCCTTTTACCGAGGGACACGGCTATTCGAATAGATAAACTTCCCTGCAGGGGTGCACCACCATAACCCAACACGCTCGATCCCATTTGGCCAGACACACTTTTCTGGGTCATGCCCGGCCACGGAAGATCAACACGTCACAGCCCTACCTATGCACAACAGAGAGGTCAGCATGCCGGTCTAAATCCTATGCGCGCAGGGGTCTGGGCCCATCGCCCATTGCACACCTGCATGTTGCGTACGCGGCCGGAGAGCAGACCTAGCAACCTCCATTTCAAAGGAAGTCATGTTACGCGGTCCAACCCGGCGCGCGCCGCTCAGTCGCTGACGTCAGGAAGGCTTCGGCTGATACCACGACGTCGAGTGCCCATAACTATTCCCGCGTAGTTGGTTAGTACGTATAGACCAAATGGCCAGACTCAGATCAAATACCAAGATCTCGTTAAGCGTGTTAATTGATGTAACCGCGGACACCGACCAGGGCCAGGCCCACCTCTCACCTAGGCGGTCTCAACCTGCCCTGTTGCTCCGCCACAAAGATCCACCCAGAGGGCCGTCGGGACAAAGGTCCTTTCAGCCCCCAATCCGTGAATCACTCGCGGGTGCTCCACGAGCCGACCCGACTTTAGTCACCACATGTATCATGTATAAAGTACATAGTATATACCCGTGATCACCTCCCTAATGATCACGACCCGATAGTATAGCATGGCAGACGGACAAGAATGTAGGGCCACTGATGAAACACTAGCATCCTATACTAAGCATGTAGGATTGCAGATAAAGGTAACAACAGTAGTAGCAAGGACAGGCTATGCAGCAGAATAGGATTAACCGAAAACAGTAACATGCTACACTACTCTAATGCAGGAAGTAGAGATAAAAGGAATAGGCGATATCTAGTGATCAATGGGGGGGCTTGCCTGATTGCTCTGGCAAGAAGGAGGGGTCGTCAACAGCGTAGTCGGACGGGGCACCAGCAGCGGTGTCGGTCTCGTAGTCTACCGGAGAGAAGTGGGGGGAAGAAACAGTAAATACGGAGCAAACAAAGCATCACAAAACATAATGAGGTAATACGCGGTGCTAGGTATGCCCTAACGCGGTATTAGGTGATACCGGCGAAGGGGGGAAACATCCGGGAAAGTATTCCCGGTGTTTCGCATTTTCGGGCAGAGGGACCGGAGGGGGAAAGTTGCGTGTTCATTATGCTAGGGACGTGTGGCGGACAAACGGACTGCGTATTCGGATTCGTCTCGTCATTCTGAGCAACTTTCATGTACAAAGTATTTTTATCTGAGCTATGGTTTATTTTATATTAATTTTAAAAGGAATTTATCATTTTCTAGAATTACCAGATTTAATTTAATTCAAAATTAGGATTATGACGTCAGCATGACGTCATCACGACATCAGCAGTCAGCACAGTTGACCATGGTCAAGCTGACGCGTGGGGCCGTTCTGTCATAGGCACGTTTTAAATAAATAGGTTCAGTTAGACTAATATGCAATTAGGTTAATTAAACATAATTAATTAGGGTTAATTAACAAGATTAATTAACTATTTGTTTTAATTATTAACATATAGTTTTAAAACCTCTTTTATTTTATTTTATTTTTACAGGGGCGTGGGGCCCGGTGGTCAGCGGCCCAGGCCGGTTAGCGGGCGCGGGCGAACGGGCACCGGGAGGGGCAGACCTGGGCGGCCAGAACGCGGGAACGCGACGGCCGGCGACGGCGACCGTCGCAGAGGCGCCGCGACACCGATGGCGACGGGGCCATGCGGTTGCGGTGTCGTGCAGGAGAGGGCGAGGCCGACGCGGGATCGAGTAGGGAAGGCGCGAGCGTGAGTGCGCGGTGGCGGGGCAGCAGCCGCTGCAGACGGGGAGCGAAGGCGCGGTGAGGCAGGCGCGGAGGCGGACACATGCGGGGGAGGCGGAGCACGTCGAGCTACGGGCGTGGGCGCGGCCAGAGCATGGCCTAGCCAGAGAGCGGGGCTACGGTGCAGCCGCAGCCGGCCGACGGAGGGCGCGACGAGCGCGGCCCCGAGGCGTGGGTGGGGCGCGTGCGCGGTGCGGCGCGTTCGGCGATGCGGGAGCAGAAGCAGGGGAGAGGAGGCCGGGGGCCTCACCGCGGGACGTAGGGTACGAGGCAGCGGTGCTCGGCGTGGGGGATGGGGATGAGACGACGCAGGGGAGGAGGCGGCCGCAACAGAGGCGGCGTGGTTGGGGCGGAGGAGCTCCGGCGGTCGAGGGGGGACCGGTGTGGCATCGGGCGGCGGCGAGGTCCGTGCCCCCGATCCAGATCGGATCGGGAGGGGAAAGAGGGAGAGAGTGAGTGGGGGAGTGCGGGGTGGTGAGTTAGGGTTTCGGGAGGGAGTGGGGGTTATGGGGTAGGGGTTGGGCCGGCCGGTTGGGCCAGGTGGTCGCAGCCCAGTGAGGGGGGGCTTTTACTTTCCTTTTGTTTCTGTTCTGTTTTTTATTTGATTTTTCCTTTTTTATTTATTTTTCCTTTACCGTTTCTTTCAAACTTTAACTTAGTTCAATTTATAAAATGTCAAAACAGCACCTAAATTTAGTATGTCAAATATACCACTGCCACATTAATTTGCTAACCAAGCTAAAATAGTTTCGTAATTATTTAATATTTAAGAGTATTTAAATAATAGTTTCCGCTACTGTCTTATTCATTTTTGAGTATTTACACATTTTATACAAATGTGGTTTATCCACCATTACTACTTAGGATTTATTTGTCCCATTTTTAACATTTTAGATTTAATGTTTGAAAACTTTTATTGTTTGCCTTGATTCCGAATTTGAATTTGAATCATTTTTAACTAACGCGAGAGTAACAATAGTAATCGAAGTGACGTGGCATCATTAGCAGAGGGTTACTGTAGCTTAATTATCCGGGCGTCACACAAGTCTCCTAGGATATCAGCGACATAGTTTAGGTTCCTGAAACTGATCTGGTGACCAGGGGCGTAGCTGTCGATCTGTTCAAGGTGGCCAATCGAGTTGGCACGCAGTGCGAAGCCGCCAAATACGAAAATTTGGCTGGGGAGGAAGGTCTCCCCCGAAGCAGCATCATTGTAGATGATCGATCGAGCCATCGAACCTTCTGTCGATGGCACATCGGAACTCTCAATGAAAGCACCAATGTCGGTGTCAAAACCGGCCGATCTCGGGTAGGGGGTCCCGAACTGTGTGTCTGAGGATCGATGGTAACAGGAGGCAGGGGACACGATGTTTACCCAGGTTCGGGCCCCCCTTAATGGAGGTAATACCCTACTTCCTGCTTGATTGACTTTGATGAGTATAGGGGTTACAAGAGTTGATCTACCTCGAGATCGTAATGGCTAAACCCTAGATGTCTAGCATGTATGATTATGATTGCCTCTACGGACTAAACCCTCCAGTTTATATAGACACCGGAGGGGCCTAGGGTTTGTACAGAGTCGGTTTAGGGTGTGTTTGGTTCAGGGAATGAAGTGGAATGTAACGGGTCGGACCTGCACCTGGGAGCGATTCCTGTGTTTAGTTGAAAAAAGGGAACGGAACGCACTGGTTCCCTGGAGAGGAATATTCCCCCTATATGCCGAACCGGGTGGTTCCTCCAAATTGGCCGGACCACGCGGAACGCGTCTCTCTCGCGTCGTCCCCCGCTCACCAACAAGGAACACGTCCTGCGCGGCGCCCCACTCTCTCTCCCTCGATGGGCATGGCGGCGGCCATACACCTCCCCCTCCTCTACGGCACCCCCTCGCCACGGTTGGATATGCAGCCTCGCCGACGTCTCCTTCCCCTCATCGGAGATGCAGCTTCGCCGCGTCTCCTGCCCCTCGACCAAGGATCTGGGAAAGGACGGGGCGGCTCCCTCTCGATCCGGCCTCTCCCTCGGCTCGCCCTCTGGAACGATGGCTCCTCCCCCGTCTCTCTCTCGTCAAGCAGCAGCTGATTGCTCCCTCCTCCCATTCCTCTCACCCAGTAGGCAGCAACGATGGCAGGTCAGATGCAGCCGATTTGTTGGGAAGCAGAGCAGATAAGCGGTGGTCGGCTCGGCTCGTCTCGTTCCCGGCAGCTAGCCGACCAGGGAGCAGCTAGTTCGGCAAGCAGCAAGAGAATCATCAGCGGCGACAAGAGCAAGCTTCTTCGATTGGTTCTTTCTAACTTGGCATTCTCCGTCCAATAATCAGTAGTACTCAACTTGATTAGTGCTAGCTTTGTGTGCTCTGTGTTGAGACTTGAGACTGGTAGTAACAATTTTTGTTTTCATTAATACTTTGTGATCTAGATTTTGTGCTTCATCAATAATTTTTATTTATTTTCTGAAAATTTGTTGTGACTACCATTTTTTATATATAAACAATCAAATATCAGGTTATATATCTCAGTGATAAATCATTGTGAAATTCAAATGTTGTTCAAAACTACTTATGCTTGCGAGTGGAGTTATAAATTATTGTGAGCGGAACCAAATTCATTCGATTCAATCTCTCCAACCAAACACCGAAATGTAACCATTCCATCCCATCTATTGTGCTCAAGCAAACACAGAGATGGAACCGACCCATTCTAGTGGAATGGAACCATGACATTCCATTCCACTTCGTTCCGCAACCAAACACACCATTACAGAGAAAGGAAACTTCCTATCCGAACGCCAAGCTTGCCATCCACGCAAAGGAGAGTCCCATCCGGACACGGGGGAAGGCCTTCTATCTTGTATCTTCACGGCCCATCAGTCCGGCCCATGTCACATAGCCCGGACGCCCGGGGACCCCCTAATCCAGGACTCCCTCAATGTCCACACTTGATTCCTCTCGAAGTTGTGTAGCTCTTCGTGCATAGCATTTATCCAATCCGGATCCTCAAGGGCTTCTTCTACCTTCATAGGTTCAACACTAGAGATGAATGAGTAGTGTTCACAAAAGTTAGCCAAATGAGTTTTAGAGCGAGTGATTCCCCCGGTTTGGATGTCATCGAAGATTTGTTCGACGGGATGATCTCTTGAGACTCTTTCTCTAACTCCTGAGAGCTTTTGCTTCGGTTGAGGTGGAACATCCTCATCTTCTTCTTCTTCTTCTTCATTGTTGGTGCGTTGTCGTTTGCTTCTGGAGGTGGAGAAGGAGGTCGAGGTTGTTCATCTTGTTGTACTTCCTCACTTCCTTCGTCTTGATGTGTTCCACTTGTGGATGCCTCCAAGTCAACTTGTAGTTCACCTTGACGTGAAGTTGAGGCTTCCACCTGAAAGGATGAAGTGCTCTACTTCTCCTCCGTTGGGCGAATTTTGCCAATAGACAAATCTTGAATTGCTTCCGAGGGATCTTTGTCTCCTACATCAATTGGCAATTGCTCTACTTGGGAGCCGTTATATTCATCAAACTTCACATCTACCGTCTCTTCAACCTTTCGGGTGAAATTGTTGTAGACACGGTAAGTATGAGAGTTTGAGCCATACCCGAGTAGGAAACCTTCATGACATTTAGGAGCAAATTTCGAACGACGATGCTTATCAAGAATGTAACACTTTGAGCCAAATACTTGAAAGTATCCAACTTGGGGTTTGTTAACAGTGAGTAGCTTGTATGCCGTTTTGCCGAGAAGCTTGTGAAGATATATTCTATTTGTAGCATGACAAGTTGTCTCAACCACTTCCGCCCAAAAGTGTCTTGACGTTTTGTATTCATCAAGCATCGTTCTCGCCATCTCGATAAGTGTCCAATTCTTCCTCTCAACAACTCTGTTTTGTTGAGATGTGTACGTAGCCGAGAACTCATGTGAAATCCCTTCTTCGTCAAGAATGGTATCCACATTGGCGTTCTTGTCCGTTCCATTATCACTTCGAACCTTATTGATCTTTACTTCAAATTGATTTTGGGCTTTCTTAGCGAAGTTCTTGAAGATCTTTTGGACCTGTGATTTGTCATCAAGAAAAAACACCCACGTAAATCTTGAAAAATCATCAACAATGAGCAAACCGAAAGAATTACCACCAAGGATTTTATAAGCATTGGGACCAAAGAGGCCCATGTGAAGTATCTCAAGTGGTCTTCTCGTGGTCATGATGTTCTTCACGGGATGACTTCCTCCAAATTGTTTTCCTACAAAGTCTATCCTTGTCAAATATAACATCTTTAACACCAAGTATATGATCACCTTTAATAAGCTTATCAAGATTTCGCATGCCCACATGACCTAGCCTTCTATGCCATAACCATCCTTTAGAAGATTTAGCAATTAAGCAACTGTGAGGTTGGGCTCTTTTAGTGAAGTCAACAATGTATAGATCACCTCTACGAATACCGGTAAATACCATATTGTGGTTATCTCTACGAAACACTAGGCAATCTACTTCGGTAAATAGAGCATTGAAACCAAAATCAGCTAGTCTAGATACGGAAAGAAGGTTGTAACCAAGCGATTCAATGAGCATAACATTTTGAATGGAGCTATCATTGGATATGGCCACCTTACCAAGGCCAAGTACCTTACCCTTGGAGTTGTCTCCAAAAGTGACATACTTGCGTGGACCATCATTTTTAGCAAGCTCATGAAACATGTCTTTATCTCCGGTCATGTGATCGGTACATCCACTATCGAGAATCTAATCTTTTCCTCCGGCCATGTAGCCGCGAAAGTTGGCCATGTGACTAAGATTTCTCATAGTCTCGTCATAGTCAATAACTCAGTATCACTTTCTTCGTCTTCATCATAATAGACATGCTCAATGTCACCATCATGTATATGATCATCACCTAGAGCAAGTGATTCATTAGATTTATGAACATGACAATGTGCAAGTTTATGAATTCTAATGGCTTCCGTGACAATGCTACTAATAGTTCCAACGTCACCCTTAGCACGCATAAGATCACGAAGCTCAAATAGACATTCATCAAACTTGGGGTCACTAGGCTTCATTTTATGAAAAGCAATGGACTTTTGAAGAATTTCATTCAGATTTTTCAAAGAGTAATTTGGAAAGCGTTCCTCAAGATAATTCCATATAGTATATGTGCATTCAAAGGTTGCCAAGCAAATAAGCAAATTTCTAGGAAATCCTCTAATGATAAGATCAATAGTCCTAAGATTGCGAACCATGTCAAGATACTCATGGGGGGTATGATGCAAAGGATCAATAGGAGGCACATAAGCGCTAAGAATATACTTGTTCAAATTATATTCATTAAAAATCTCAAGCATCCCATTTTTCCAAGAGCTATAGAACTCCCCATCAAGAATAGGCACTCTATGTCTAATACTCCCGAACGTAGACTCATCCATCTTCCTCCACTGGTGATTAAACCAAAGCAATGGAAACCAATGCTCTGATACCAATTGAAAGGATCGAGAAGAGGGGTCTAGAGGGGGTGATTAGACCCTTAACAAGTAAAAGTGGTTGTTTTTATTTCTTCAAGTTAAGGTTGAGTTTAGCACATGTTAAAGGGCATTCAATACATCTCAAGCAAGCATGACAAGAGTATAGGCAACGGAAAGAGTAAAGCATGCAAACTGCAAGAATGTAAAGGGATAAGATTGGAGTGTGCAAACACAAGGGAGACACTGAGATTTTTGGCATGGTTCCGATAGGTGGTGCTATCGTACGTCCATGTTGATTGAGACTTCAACCATGAAGGGTAACGGTTGTGCGAGTCCACGGAGGGCTCCACCCACGAAGAAGCAACCTTGTCTATCCCACCTTAGCCATCTTCCATGAAGGACTTGCCTCACTCGGGTAGATCTTCACGAAGTAGGCGATCTCCTTGCCCTTACAAACTTCTTGGTTCAACTCCACATCACGACAGTGGCTCCCAAGCGACACCTAACCAATCTAGGAGATGCCACTCTCCAAAAGGTAATAGACGGTGTGTTGATGATGAACTCCTTGCTCTTGTTCTTCAAATGGTAGTCTCCCCAACACTCAACTCTCTCTCTCTCTCTCTCTCAGATTTGGCTATGGTGGAAGAGGCATTTGAGTGGAAAGCAACTTGGGGATGGCTAGAAATCAAGGTTCGAATGGTAGGAATGGAATCTCTTAATCTCAACACATGAGTAGGTGGTTCTCTCTCAGAAAATTAATGGTGGAAGTGTAGGCACGTTTTGATGGCTCTCTCACAAATGGAGAAGGGGGTGGAGGGGTATATATAGCCTCCATACAAAATACAACCGTTACACGCATTTGACTCATCTCGGTGGCACCGATTAGTTAAACTCGGTGGCACCGATCTGTTCAAAAATGTGAACGTTGGGTATCTCGGTGGGACCGACTGGAACAACTCGGTGGTACCGATGTGCTAGGGCTTAGGGCAAACCTCGTCTCGGTGGCATCGATTGCATCAACTCGGTGAGACCTAAGTGAAGCAATAAGGCAACAGAGAGTTGGCAAGCCATCTCGGTGAGACCGATTGCAAGTCTCGGTGGGACTGAAATAATTGCAACAAGTAACAGAGAGTTGGCAGGGCCATCTCGATGAGACCGAGATCCGTATCGGTGTGACCGAATCATTCGGGTTTCTGGCAGCGGCTATGTCAAATGGACTCGATGCCTCCGGGTAGAAAGAATTGGCCGGGCCGAGTTTGGAATTAGGGTTTGGACATATTTGGATAGAGAAAGTGGTTGAGGTTTTTGGAGCAATATCACTAAGCACTTGAGCAAGTAGATCATTAAGCAACACCTCATCCCCTTTTAATAGTATTGCTTTCCTATGGACTCAATGTGATCTTGGATCACTTAAATAGAAATGAAGAGTCTTGAGCTTTTGCCAATCTTTGTCCTTATCATTTTGAGGGGGTTCCACATCCTCTTATCCTTGCCACTCCACTGTTGAACTTGTCTGAAATATACTAGATAAAACTATTAGTCCAACAAAAGATATGTTGACATTAATTACCAAAATCACCCTGGGAGCACTTTTGTTTTCACCATGCAACAAAATCCTCTATCTCATAATTTGGGAGCAGTGTTGATAAAATTCGATGAGCGTCAACTTGCCAAAAATTTGTCTCACCAACTCCTCATCCCACTTATTAGTACTTTGATCAATAAGGCCTTGTACTTTGATGTCCATGTGGAGCAATAACCTTTATATTGTTAGACCCAGGAATCCATGGAGCATTCCACATGTTGATTTTTTGTCCATCACCCACTCTCCAAATGCTTTCCACATGTTTAAGAGTATTCACCATAGCCATGATGCTTTGCCAAAGAAGAACATTTCTTTAACTTGGCATTAAGCAAATCTCCACCAAGGAAGTATTTTGCTTTAAGAATAGTAGCGCACAAGGAATCTGGATTGTCACTTATCCTCCACACTTTCTTAGCTAGGAGGGCTAAAATAAAACAGTGGATTTCTCTAAAACTCATTACTCCCTTACTTTTTGGCACACACAATTTCCACTAGGCCATCCAATGCATTCTCTTTTGGTTGTCACTCTCCCCCCGCCCGTAGTACAACATCAAGTCAGATATTCCTTTAAAAATCTATTTAGCAGTTTTAAAGACCGGCATTGCATATGATGGTATAGCGTGTGCAACTGATTTGAGAAGAACCTCTTTACCTCCCAAGGATAATTATCTTTCCTTCCGTCCATTTACTTTCTGCATCATACGGTCCACCAGAAACTGGAAGCAGTCTATTTTATACATCCCTAATTTTGATGACAACCCCAAATACTTGTCATTGAGTGCTTCTGTCATGATATTCAATAACAAACAAATCTAAGCCCGAGGCTAAAAAATGCTTGATTTATCATACTCACCATTTGACCCGAAGCTGCACAATATGAATCCAGAACTCTCTTCAGGCTTGTGCATTCTCCATATTTTCCTTCATAAGAATTAAAGAACCATCTACAAATAGTAGGTTAGAGATACAAGGTGCATCTCTACACACCTTTACCCCTTGTAAGTTTCCAGATTCCTCTTCATGAGCAAGCAAGGCATTTAATCCCTTCGTACATAAAAGGAAAAAATATGGTGAGAGAGGGTCTCCTTGCATCAAACCTCTAGTGGGTTTAAACTCTCTGTTTCCAATGAATTAAAGTGAATAGAATATTCCACCATGTTGCACATTGCATCATCAAGTTTACCAAATTTACCTGGAACCTCAACTTTAACATGATTTCTTTCAGAAAAGTCCACTCGACACGGTCATAAGCCTTATGCATGTCCAACTTCACCGCACACAACGCAACATTTCTAAAGTGTAGGTTATCTCCCGGGGGGTGAATGGGAGATTTATAGAAATTCGTCAAACTCTGATGAATTTGACGAAGATCAGAGTGAAGAAATAGAAACAAAGGCGAAACTAAATCATCACAGAGAAGTAAAACATGCATACAAGATAGATGCGGATGGAGAACATGCAAGCATACAAACATTCAGGCATACACAAGATGAACTGAAGAAATGAAAGGCATCATGATAAAAGTCTCCAGTTCAAATTCTTCAGAATGTAGATCACAAATTCTTCGGCAACGGAAATACTGAAAGTAAAGGGTTGAGAAATTCGGAACCAGGTTAGCTTGGTGATGACACGATGATTTGGTAGATCAGTTCCAATTGTTGTATCAACTGTACATCTGGTTGGAGACGCTTGAGATTAAACCCAGAAGACACTTAGTCTTCACTGTATTCTCCTTGAGCTAAGGTCACTATAGACCTCGCCCAATCACTCGTCGTACGTCTTCAAGATCGACTTCCAAAACCTTCACAGACTTGTTCACTAGCAATCCACATTAACTCTTGGATGCTCAGAACATGACGCCTAACCGCGTGGAAGAATGACAGTCTTCGAAGGTAACAGACGTCGAATCACACAGATCAATCTCTTCAGTGATGCTCAATCACTTTGGCTCTGGTTAGGTTTTTCCTCACTTGCGTTTTCACAAAATCGTCGGAGGACGGTTGCTCTCAAATGACAAGTGTCAATCTCTCTCTTGGAGCAGCCAACCAACGAATGGTTGCGGGGGCGGCTATTTATAGCTAGGGGCAACCCGACATGAATTGTCATAAATGCCCCTTTGGACATGACCATTGGGAGGATACGGATTCACTCAACAACTGACGTTAGCACAACAACGGTCGAAAATTTGAACTCTCAAATTCATCAGGCATTCAATTTCCTCACAACAGGAGAATCGCACTGGCGAAATCCTAACTCCTCGGTTAGACAATTTCTTCAACGACCAGAAGAACTTCGTCTCTGTCGTTGATGAACTTGACTGCACTGCAAGAGATTTCCAAAGTCTTCAACTCGAAGAAATAGGTAGTTGTAGGTTTTGAGCATCACTTAGGAAATATGTGTATGTATCACCTAGACCCCCTTTAACGGTACGGTGTTTTCTATGACTCAAAATAAAAAGAAAGAAACTACAGAAACAAAGTCTTCAAGCTTTCAATTCTTCACTTCAATTTCTTCAAAGGGCGCACCAAATTTCTTCACTTGAAACAATGCATTTTTAGGGGTCGCCTTTTGTCAGTCAAACCAAATCTTCAAGGATTGTAATTCCCGTGTACACTCACAAACATATTAGTCCCTTTTTGTCTTCAATACTCCAAAACCACTAAGGGGGCACTAGATGCACTAGCAATTTCCATCTCTTTTATTTTTTATTGTGTGAAAACGCTCATAGGCAACCAACACATTATCCATGATTATACAGCAAGGCACAAAAGCACTTTGTGTTGGACTCTGAGGAAGAAAAACGTTTAAGTCGAGAGGCTAACATCTTTGATATTACTTTACGTACCACACTGCATAAATTGATTGGCCTAAACTGAGTAACCTTCTCCAGAGAGTTTACCTTAGGTATCATCACAATTGAAGTATTATTCCATCCGTCCAGAATCTTGCAATTTTTTACCGCCTGCAAAACTTCCTCAATCAGATCATCACCAAGCATTGGCCAAAATATGTAATAAAGTTCCGCATGGGGTGCTGAAGAATCGCAATGGTATTAATGGTTTGTTTGAAAGAAAAAAACGCTTGCGCACTATACTCAAAGGGCAGCAAACTCCTTCGCCATATCAAGGTTCATTTTAGTATATTTCATCTCCAGAGAGCTGGAAAAGGCGATTAGAGACCACACCGTCTCATATGTAACACTGGCACTCACACAAATTCGTTCCATGGTTACATAAAAAGTGGTAATGAAGCCGACACTTCGCTCATTAGAGCAACACTGAAAACGAAAAAGAAACAGGAAAAATCACGTTCCAGCATTAGGTTACTTCGTAATTTACAGCTCTTCCAATGTACAACTGTATTTTCCGAAATAGGACAGCATCTGAACTATCAACCCTTCATGTACATACAAAATGTCAAACATAATGTACACTGGTGCATTTTTTGCACGCAAAAGAATATTATGCCTTCAGAATTTTTCTGCCGCTTGGAGCTCTCATACAACTTCGATCTCCTTTTGTGCTCTTGCCATCTCAATACTCACTGAATCTGTGGCTCTGCATCTAGTCATCAACCTTGACGATATCAGTGCAGCCAGAAAGAAGCGATAGCAATATGAAGAAATAGCCAGCCAACTGTCGTGGTGTAACGAACACATACAACTAAAATAAGAGAACACTTGCCTTCTCCAAATGAATCGCAAGGGAACAAGGGGCCATTCTCCAAATGAGTCACAAGGGGAGAAGATTCCGTGCATAACGGCTAGAGGGATTGTTTCGTCCAAGGCCCAACCCTAGGCCCAAAGGGGTTTTGTCAGTCTTCTTACTGTGATCACAACATTTAGACGAACTAACTTGGCGATGCGATTTTGAGTTGGTTTGTGAGTCAGCACAAACATGGTCAGCACCATTAGCATGAAGTGGCACACTCTCACCGTTCTGCGAGACTGCACTTCTTGTCATGTGCATAATTGCCATTTCCTCGTCAGGATGTGACGTCTGTTCTACCTTCTCAATATCCTCATTGTACCCCTTCAGGAAGAAGTCAGAACAATTCTTCCTCACCCCGTGATCAAATGGATTTCTGAACCGACCACCCGGGCCTCTGAGATAACTGTACCTCATGGCATTTGCCATCTCATTTGTTGTTATATTCCCGGATATCTGCAAGGCAGGAATTTAGAAATGATCGATACCGTGCAGAAGAGTGGCTTGAACACAAGCTATATACAAGCACGTATTTGCATATCTTTACAGACACAAGAAGAAGCCAACCATTTCAAGTACGAAAGAAGGAATACATAAGCAATGGAAAATATGATGAATCATGTCATCTGCAGAAGCTATTATCTTTACAGTTATATATCGACACAAGCATGTGGATAAGCGGAATAAAGCCGTGTCCATATCAGTACTGGACTAGAGGAAATGCAGACAAAGTATAGCTGACACTTGGCACCAGAAGGATAGTAGAAACATAGCAGAACTGGAATGGGTAAAACAATGTAATGGCATATAGATGTCATCAAAGAATGCGACATGTGGTTTAGAAACTGCTTCAACACTGTGCCGGTGACAAAAAGATACAAAAAGGAATTGCTAGATCCTAGATGGAGTCTAGGCTCTAGATGATCTCAGTTGGTTGCCCATGACAGGAGACATGTCCTTACCTGATGGACCCTTGCAGATTTCACAACCAGAACAAAAAAGCAGGAGATTTGGTTCTACGTATTAGGCATGGATTCGATCTGGGGCACAGACCTCAAAGGGTGGAATGAACTACTGATAGATGATGAAAAGGTAAACGCAGAGATAGTTCTTACCTGTGATGCTTGAACTACTGTTAGAGTTATAACGCCGAAGAAAAGGAAGAGATCCATTATAACAAAAGACACCACCCAAGGATGGTTCGTAGCTGAATAGTTAAGCCATCCACCAAACGATGCTGGAGAGCCTGGATCACCTGCGACTCCTGCAGCAATAAAAATGATAAAAGATTAGGATATTTTCCATGCGACAAATTGTACAGGCAAAAGAAAAGAAGATGTATGCATACTTATGACAGCCGTTGCAGCAGTAATGATCATCGCAGAAACTTCTAGGATAAGAAACATAAAGAACTCCCATTTGTTCTTCTGCAATTGAAACCAATTGTTGCTTAGACTGAACGATGCCGCAAGTTTATATATAATAAATAATAAAAAGTGAACAAAAGAAATTGCAATTCATCAACTAGGCGCAGAACAGTCTTTTCTTGCTCCTTGGCCTCAGCTTGGGTGTGTACACCAAGTTCAGTTATCAATGCTGGGCTGAAACATGCAACTTTTTAATCCAAAATTATTAATATACACCCTCCGCTTGTAAATTGATGGCGTTTTTAGACATTGACACGGTCTCCAATATGCATCTTTAACCATTAGTTTTTGTAGGCATATATCTAGAACATACCAAAAAAGGGTACAATAAAAAGTATTTTTCATGACAAGTCTAATGATGCTATTTTTCCCTTACCAAACTAAATATTTTTTATATGTTAACAATCAAGTTAGAAAAGTCTGATTTCATGCCTTCTAGGAAGTCAGCCAGAATGGAGGTAGTATTTGATTACAAAAATAATGAAGTTCCACATACAAAAACACTGAATAAGTACCTTTCCGATGCAATTTGAAACCCAAGGGCAGTGATGATCAAATTGCTCAACACAGCGATCACATGTAGAGCAGTGTTTTGAGCGTATGGGCCTCACAATCTATTGAAATAACAAAAATAATAATTATTTGAGGCTGAAGATAAAAAGGAAAAACGACTCGATTGCTGATTGGTGATTACACAATGAAAAGGGAAATAACTTACTTTGCAAGTAATACATAGTTGAGACCAATTGCCAGCCAGAAGTTCTGGGTTATCTAGACCCCTCTTCAACAAAGGTTCCTGGAGGGATCAAACACACGAGATTAACATTGCACATTTTGTACTATGGCATAATATTTCAAGTTTTCAAGGTAACGATCTAATAAATAGGAAATCAACATATCGATAGGATGCCACAGTGGCTACCCAAATCTTTCATGCTTACATCATCTCTTTGAGTTTGCGAGTCTCTTATATTCTTGTTGATGTAACCAGGATCTTTCCTGCATAACAAGTATGGTCATACACATTCCAAACGAATTTCAAATGATCAAAATTACTTTTCCACTAAAAAAAAGATCAAAATTCCATACGGTACCAAAACAGAAGATACGAATGCTTATTCTCCCAAACCTCATGACCCGACAAAAGGTTACTATGTAATATATGTAAGAATAATACATAAGAAACCCTGACCAAATGTTTACCTGCTACATCTATAAAACATAACTAGTCCAGCAATTGCAAGGAAAACTCCCAACCATGAAAAGAAACCAAATAGTAATGTCATATTCGAGTTGTATTGTCCTGCATAGAAGGAAATAATCATTGTCATGTAGTACTGGATAATTAAGGAGTCTCAAGAGAGTCAAAATAGTAATATACCTGCGATAACTGAATGTATATATGCAACAATTAAGCCAATGATAATACACCAAAGCACAGGGGCGAGTCCTAATTTTGATAGTTTCCCAAAATAATTGTTCCCACCACATCCTCTTTCATGCACTTTTCTAGCATTCCCCTGCATAAAACCAAACAAACCATCAAGTCGATCTTCAGCATTTGCCTGCTGTACCAGAAGAAATCTTACATTGAGGGTACTAATGACCCACTGTAAGTCTGTAATCTAGACTGGCAATAGGCCAAAGTGCAGCCATCAGTTATGTGTTTCATGCAGTTTAATCAACAAACCTATTTGATTACCCATAGAGATAGAATGACTCTTGAGATGCTAGAAAGTTACTCAAGTATGTTAACAAAAAACGATTTAAAATTCATAATACTCACAAGGTAAAATGCAACTTGCCGGTGACTCTTATCAGCAGCAAGTTGGGCCGGAGTTAACCCAGTATTGTCTTGCACCATAAGGTCCTCCTTCTTACCAACCTGAACTAACACAGTGCATGACTCCATATTCCCCCGAATAGCAGCCCAATGTAAAGGAGTACAACCTATGGAAAGTATTTATGTACGGAATGAATACCAAGCTCCCAAAGAAACCAATAGTAAGGAGAATTCATGCTTTCTGATTCATCTTAAGGTGGTAGGAAGGCTTGTAAAAAAGTGAATACATGCCTTCTTTATCTTGCCGCCCCCTATAAGCACCCAAAAACAAAAGGAGGCGTATGGAGTCTGCAAATCCCTTATAAGCAGCCCTACAAATGTTAAGAACATTGACACGTCAATAGGGCTACCATGTAGTCATGTTTCAAAGCATATTTAGAAGGGCACACATGTAAAAAAAAAGGAGAAAGTACAGACCAGTGAAGAGGACTTCTGCCATCATTGTCAGGGACATCAGGATCAGCATTCCATTTTGAAATAATGTGATAAAGAAATGCTGTCTGACCATACTGTGCTGCAACATGTGTGGTCTGTGACATTACAGTAGATTGATTAAGGAACCATAAAAAAAATACTCCATAAACAAAGCTAACACTGGCTCGTTGACTTATTCTTCTGTTGAAACTTGTATGTGCTACAAATAACTAAGTAACTAATGTACATATATTACATAAATAATGTTAGTACAAATATTGCAGGTTGGCATTTGGACGAAAATTCAAAGTTAACGTAAACCAAACTAGTCATCTCCATCCAAAATGTGCTTAGTGGCAATGCTATGTAACACAGTTGTCAAATTTGCATGCTAGAAGAGCAAAATTGGGTTGGTACAAAGAAGATAAAGCCATAATAACTATTATCAGGAACAAAAATGGCTCATACTTGTAAATCTATCATGCCAAAACCGTACCACGGTAAGAGACAGAGGTTATTAGGGCAACTAACAGAGAGCCGATGGCAGTGCTACATCATTTCTTAACCTGTATCTGTGTACCGCGAAATAAAAAGTTCACTTATTTTGTGCCAGAGGTAGTAGTAATCTCCTCAAACAAACGGACACGGGTGCGCACACACACACAAAATCGACCACGGGTCAACTAACCAAAACATATTAGATAGCAAGGAACATTAGAGTTGACAAGTGGCATGGGTACAACAGATAAGTTAGTACACAAACCTGATATCCATATAAATCAGCAGCATCAACCTTAGCTCCTTCTTTCAGAAGTAGTTCTGCAACTTGAATATGACCACGCACTGCACTCCAGTGAAGCGCTGTTTGCCCTGTATGGTCTATAGCATTTACATCTGCTCCATGCTGTCCAGATAACAAGCAAATAACCATCATCACACCATATAGCAAACAAAAGGCGTATAACAGTAAAGGAGTGCATAGCAAAATTGTGATAAATTAGGTCAAGATCGGCGAAGAGGTGCTATGGGTAACCATCCTGCAGCTGGCACTTACATCTATGATTAACCCCACAGATATTCAGGAGGTTAAGTTGAGAAAGCTGATGTCAAAGAGGTTGGTTGTAATAAACCGTAACAGCTGTGTGTATACAATTGAAACGAACCAACCAACGTGGTATATGATCCAGTTTGGTCCAGTGGGATTATAACTCAGAAAAGTTTGTATGCCCAACAGATATGGAAAATGGCTAGTTCAGAGGGCCCTCTAAGCAATAATCAAGCAGATATAAGAAGCCTTGGACTGGCCCTGCTCAGACCTACCCGCCAACCATACTACCATGGCATTCACCAGATAAATGCCAAAACAGCATAAAGGCAAGCCCAAAACCTACACCAGCTTCCCAATGATCACGTGCATACATCACCAAACCCCAAGAACCCCACAACAAAAGGATAGTATTATACTTTCCTGTCACTACAAGGCACGAACCAAAAGCACACATCGGCCGTGGCAATTGCAAATTTTCAACAATAAGTGCGACAAGGGTGTCGACATTACAAAACATTCAGCAGGAGCTACACTACACCTCGGCTGCGAAATTGGGGGCTGATCAAAGTAGGCCAGCTATCGAATTGGATTGCTAAACAATTAAACTGCAGCAGCAAGAAGCACCCCTCCATCGTCACAGTTTATAACAAGCAGCAATCAGAAGCTACGTATTGGGGGAGCTCGGGGAAATGGCGGACCTCGAGGATGTACTGGGCGGCGGCGACGCGGTTGTTGAGGGCGGCCCACTGGAGCGCGTGGTAGCCGAGGCCGTCGGGCTCCGTCACCGACCGGCCCTCCAGCTCGACGAGGCGGTGCAGCTTCTCGAGGTCCCCGTACGCGGCGCCCGTGCAGACGTCGTCCTTGAGCGACTCCTCCTCCGCCGCCTCCGCCTCCCCCGCGGCGGCCGCCCCGCCGGCCGCGGCGGCGGTCGTGTCCTCGAGGACCTCGATCTCCGACGCCATGGCGGGATCGGGCTCTCCGGATTGGGTCGGGAAGGGAGGGGAGGGGGGGTTGGAGGACGCTGGACGCGGAGGTGGCCCGAGGGACCTTGTCGCGGGGGCGTTTTTGACTCGGTATTTTTGGTGTTTTATTATTTCGTTGGTTTTGGCCGGAGGAAGAAGACGGGCGCAGCCGCACGGAACGACCCAACGACAGGAGAAGGGGATCTTTGCACTCGCACTTGCAGGCCGCGACGCCTCATTTGACCATACTAGCTGAATTTTTTTGACAAAATAGCAAGCTACTACTACGGGCCAGAATATAAGATGAAATAACATATATTAAAATTATATGTATTTAGGTTTCATGTCTTTTTTTAAAAAGAGACCCCATATATTGATTAATTAAACAAAAGGTTATTACAATCATTCGCCACGCATGGCCGAATTTCATGTCATAGGTCTACCTGCTAAGATGAAATGACACTAGGCTCAAGGGCACGGAAAACATGATAACCAAAGCTGAAGCCTATATAAGATAAAGAAAAATGTGGAAGTTCCTCAAACTTTCAAAAGTAAGTCATTCCCTGAGCTTTCCATTTCTGGGCTTCATAATCATGCTTGTGTTGTTAATCTTCCGAGTGCAAACAAATTATTGACAACATGGTGGTAGCTGAGAAACATAATTGTCTTAACTTTGCTAATCAAAATCTTGAAATCTCCTTACCTTCTAGTTTGAAGCTAGATGATAATGATATTGGAGTTTGCACTCCATCTTGTTGTGCTTCTGGTAACCTCAAATCAGGTGGCACTGCTGATTTTGATGTTAAACCAAAGTATATTTCTAAATACAGACCCTGTGGTCTTTTACACCCACTTAAAATATCATGATAAGAATCTTCTGGAATATTAGAGGTCCTAGGCAAGATGAAAAAACACTGCCTTTTCTGACTTAGTGTGTTAATATAAACCTGATTTAATTGGGTTCCGTAAAACTAAGAGAGATCATTTTTTTTAGGGTTTTCTCAAAACTATTCGTGGCAATAATAACTTTTTTGGCACATGTTGCCTTCTATTAACATTGGTGGTATTTCATTGGGTTTACATGCTGGCATGTTTGAATGTATTGGGTGTATCACCAAGACTTACTGCCTTACTGCTACTATTAAAAATAAATATGTTACTGTTTATGGTACATCTTATGCTGAATTTAAGCTAGATTTTATTGCTGAGTTACATGGAGCGATGGATATTTTGACATATCTTGTCCTTTTTGAAGGAGATTTTAATTTTGTTAGAGAAGCTAGGGATAAATCTAGTGTCAATATTAATGCTAGTTGGACATTTTTGTTCAATGATTGGATAAATTAATGGGCTTTAATGGAAACAAAACTGGCCAACAAGCTTTTACTTGGAGTAATAATCAATTAAAATCCTACTTTTGCTTTAATTGATAGAGTTATCTCTTCTACTAATTAGGATGCTCATTTTTCCATGACCACCTTACATGCTTTACCAAGGGTTGGGAGTGATCATGCTCCAGTTTTACTTGATTATGGTGGTAGTAAAAATAATTTGGTCAGACCCTTCATGTTTGATAAATGGTGGCTCTCTCATCCTGAGTTTAAAAAGTTGGTGGAGGAGATTTGGTCTACCCCATCTCGTTACTCAATTCCTCTTGATACTTGGCAATTCAAAACCAAACTTTATAGGAAAAAAGTTAAGGGATGGATCATCAATATCGATGATTCTATTAAGAAAAAGAAAAAGGACCTACTCTTGGAGTTTGACATCTTAGATGTTTTTTTTGAAAAAAACTTGGTTACTAGTGTAAATCATGAGAGAATGAAGGATATTCAAAATGAGTTGAGGAACATTTGGAAAAAGGAGGAAACTGTCATGTGGCAAAGATCTAGGACCAGGAAAATTTTATAAGGGGACAAAAACACTGCCTATTTTCATGCTCTGGCTAACCAAAGAAGGAGGAAAATCATCTTTCCTTGTTCATGGGAGATGAGGGTCATGTGACCTGCAGTATTGACATGCTAAATGTTGCTACTAAATTTTATTAAAAACTTTTTGCTTTTGAACCAAAACCTAATATGCATTTAGATGATTCTTTTTGGTCTGAACAAGAAAAATAACTTCTTCTAAAGTTGAAGCCCGGGAAAAACCTTATTATGAGGAAGAGATTAAAAGTTCTATCATGGGTTCTTATTCCAGTGGTGCTCCAAGACCTGATGAGCTATCTTTTCTTTTCTACCAATTTTTTGTGACATTATTAAGAAGGATTTTATGGCTTTAATGAGAGATTTTGAAAATGGTGCCTTGGACATCTCTAGACTTAACTATGCTATTATTACCCCAATTCCTAAAGAGCCAGTGCTATAGAAATGAGGTAATTTAGGCCAATTAGTTTGATCAATTGCTTTGTTAAAATATTCAGTAAAACTATGACTAATATGGTTTCTCCTAATTATGGTATACTTCTATCCTCATGTCAATCAGCCTTTGTTAAAGGGGAGTATATTCTTGAGAGTGTTGTCACTGCTCATGAAACTATGCATGAGCTTCATCACTCGACAATTCCTGGGTTTATCCTTAAATTGGACTATGAGAAGGCTTGCGACAGAGAAAATTGGGATTTCCCTGTGGAAATGCTTTCCTCTAGAGGTTTTGGTAACAAATGGATTAGTTGGGTCATGAGCACTATCCAAAATTGTTCCTTTTTGTGTTAGGCTGAATGATATGAATGATTCTTTATTTGTCGGTGGTAAAGTTTAGAAACAAGGGTATCCCCTTTCCCCCGTTCTTTTCAACTTGGTTGTTGATGTTTTCTCCAAAATGTTAATTAAAGCCTCTCATAAAAATACTATATCTAGGGTTCTCCCTAATGTTGTGTCTGGAGGGATTATTAGTTGACAATATGCTGATGATAGCTTCCTTTTTCTGGATCCCTGGTTAGATAGTGCTGGAAATGTTAAATGGCTCCTTTCCTGCTTTGACAATTTGTCTGGTATGGGAATTAATTTTTAACAAGTGTGATATGTTAACTCTCATCGAGTCATTGTGGAAGATGAGGTTGCTACTTCTTGAGCTTGCGTTGATTTTTTCCTTGAAGAGGAAAGGGTGATGCGCCAAAGTAGGGGTAAGTATTTCCCTCGGTTAAGAGCCAAGGTATCAATCCAGGTAGGAGGCACAAGCAAGTCCCCAATAGATGCACCTACACAAACTAACAAACACTTGCACACAACGCGAAAAAGGGGTTGTCAATCCCTTCACAGTCGCTAGTGATAACCCACAAGTATAGGGGATCAATTGTAGCCTTGCTTGATAAGTAAGAGTGTCGAACCCAATGAGGAGCTAAAGGTAGAATTTATATCCCCTTCAAGTTCTATCGACCACCGATACAACTCTACGCGCACTTAACGTTCGCTTTACCTAGAACAGGTATAAAACTAGAAGTACTGTGTAGGTGTTATAGGATAGATTTGCAAGATAATAAATAACACGTAAATAAAAGCTAGGGGCTGTTTAGATAAAGAAACAATTAAGTTAGTTTAAGTGGAGAGCTTTTTGTCACAAGAAAGTTATTTGTCCCTAGGCAATCGATAACTAGACCTGTAATCATTATTGCAATTTTATATGAGGGAGAGGCATAAGCTAACATACTTTCTCTACTTGTATCATATGCACTTATGATTGGAACTCTAGCAAGCATCCGCAACTACTAAAGATCGGTAAGGTAAAACCCAACCATAGCATTAAAGTATCAAGTCATCTTTACTCCCATCCGCAGACAACCTACTTCCTCGGGTATGTGCTTCTGTCACTTAGGATAGCACCAATAATAAAACATACAACTCAAACCAATCACGGTCATCAATCAACCCATAGGACAAAACGGATCTACTCAAACATCATAGGATAGCCACATATCATTGGATAATAATATGTAGTGTTGAGCACCATGTTTAAGTAGAGATTACAGCGGGGAGAAGGGGTGTTACACCGCTGCATAGAGGGGGGAAGAGTTGGTGATGACGGCAGTGAAGTTGTTGGTGTAGATCGTCGTCATGATGATGGCCCCGGCGGCGTTCCGGCGGCACTGGGAGAGAGGGGGAGAGCCCCCCTCCTTCTTCTTCCTTGACCTCCCCCCTAGATGGGAGGAGAGTTTCCCCTCTGGTCCATGGCCTCCATGGTGGCGGAGGGACGAGAGCCCCTCCGAGATTGGATCTGTCCTGTTTCTCTTCTATTTCGCATTCCTGTTTTCTGGCCTTTCACCGTTTCTTAAATTCCCAGAGATCCATAACTTCGATTGGGTTGAAACTTTAACACGATTTTTATCCGGATATAAGCTTCCTTACGGCCGAAGGACACCTCCAACCGACCTACGGGGTGTCCACAAGCCTATCAGGCGTGCCCTGGGTAGGGGGCGCGCCCTGGGTAGGGGGCACCCCTAGAGCTTGTGGGCCCCTCGGGCATTGTCTCGCGTTGATTCCGCTTCCCAAAAATCACATATATTCCAAAATAATTCTCCGTAAATTTTATCGCGTTTGCACTTCGTTTGATATGGGTATTCTACAAAACAAAAAAACATGCAACAAACAGGAATTGGATCTAAGGGATGATGCAGCACGACAACGGTAGGTATTTCCCTCAGTGATGAGACTAAGGTTATCGAACCAGTAGGAGAACCAAGCAACACTACGTAAACAGCACCTGCACACAAATAACAAATACTCGCAACCCGACGTGTTAAAGAGGTTGTCAATCCCTTTTGGATAACGGTGCCAGAAATTGGCAAACGGACGTGAGAGAGTTGTAATAATTTGATAGATCGAACGCCAAATTAAATAAAGTGCACCAAGGTATTTTTGTATTTTTGGTTTAATAGATCTGAAAATAAAAGCAAATAAAATAGATCGCAAAGGTAGATATATTAAAGAAGAGACACGGGGGCTGTAGATTTCACTAGTGGCTTCTCTCGAGAAAAATAGCAAATGGTGGGTACACAAATTACTGTCACTACAGGAATCAGGCACTTTGCCGTCTACCATGGCGGACGGCAAAGGCCAGGCTACGGCGAAGGGCTCTTTGCCGTCCGCTGGCGGACGGCAAAGATGAAATGGTCTTTGTCGTCCGCCAGCAGACGGCAAAGGTCCTGGACGGCACACGTGGTAGCTTAGGGCCGTTAGGGGGTTAACGATGCGCTTTGTCGTCTGCTGGCGGACGGCAAAAGACCATTGCACCTTTGTCGTCTGCTAGCGGACGGCAAAGTAACTAAATATGCCAGCCCCCAGGTTGAACAGGTAGCTGCCACGTGGCAGCTTTGCCGTCTGCTGGCTGATGGCAAAGCTCTTTGCCGTCTGCCAGCGAACGGCAAAGAGCCTGTATAGCCCCTGTTTTTTCTGTTTTTTCTTAAATTCATTCAATTTCAACACACAAATTTCACAGCAGACATATCCAACACACAAGTTTCAGCATATATACATACATAACCAACACATAGTTCCATCCATACATATTACAATAGTTTCACATTGTTCATCCAACACCTATCCATCCATCCATATAACAAGTTCCTGATACGTCTCCAACGTATCTATAATTTTTGATTGTTCCATGCTATTATATTATCCATCTAGGATGTTTTATATGCATTTATATGCTATTTTATATGATTTTTGGGACTAACCTATTAACCTAGAGCCCAGTGCCAGTTTCTGTTTTTTTCCTTGTTTTTGAGTTTTACACAAAAGGAATACCAAACGGAGTCCAATTGACCTGCCAATTTTTGTGGATTTTTTATGGACCAAAAGAAGCCCCCGGAGTAAAAGAGTTGGGCCAGAAGAGTCCCGAGCCGTCCATGAGGGTGGAGGGCGCGCCCTACCCCCATGGGCGCGTCCCCCTATCTCGTGGATGACTCGGAGACCCCCCTGATGTGAGACCGACGCCAAAAATTCCTATAAATGCAGAAACCCCCAAAAAGAAACCTAGATCAGGAGTTCCGCCGCCGCAAGCCTCTGTAGCCACCAAAAACCAATTGGGGCCCTGTTCCAGCACCCTGCCAGAGGGGGGAATCATCAGCGGTGGCCATCTTCATCATCCCGGCACTCTCCATGACGAGGAGGGAGTAGTTCACCCTCGGGGCTGAGGGTATGTACCAGTAGCTATGTGTTTGATCTCTCTCTCTCTCTCATGTTCTTGGTTTGACACGATCTTGATGTACCGCGAGCTTTGCTATTATAGTTGGATCTTATGATGTTTCTCCCCCTCTACTCTCTTGTAATGGATTGAGTTTTCCCTTTGAAGTTATCTTATCGGATTGAGTCTTTAAGTATTTGAGAACACTTGATGTTTGTCTTGCATGTGCTTATCAGTGGTGACAATGGGATATTCACGTGATCTACTTGATGTATGTTTTGGTGATCAACTTGCGGGTTCAGTGACCTTGTGAACTTATGCATAGGGGTTGGCACACGTTTTCGTCTTGACTCTCCGGTAGAAACTTGGGGCACTCTTTGAAGTTCTTTGTGTTGGTTGAATAGATGAATCTGAGATTGTGTGATGCATATCTATAATCATACCCGCGGATACTTGTGGTGACATTGGAGTATCTAGGTGACATTAGGGTTTTGGTTTATTTGTGTCTTAAGGTGTTATTCTAGTACGAACTCTAGGATAGATCGAACGGAAAGAATAGCTTCGTGTTATTTTACTATGGACTCTTGAATAGTTCGATCAGAAAGGATAACTTTGAGGTGGTTTCATACCCTACAATAATCTCTTCGTTTGTTCTCCGCTATTAGTGACTTTGGAGTGACTCTTTGTTGCATGTTGAGGGATAGTTATATGATCCAGTTATGTTATTATTGTTGAGATAATTTGCACTAGTGAAAGTATGAACCCTAGGCCTTGTTTCAACGCATTGCAATACCGTTTTCGCTCACTTTTATCATTAGTTACCTTGTTATTTTTATATTTTCAGATTACAGAAACCTATATCTACCATCCATATTGCACTTGTATCACCATCTCTTCGCCGAACTAGTGCACCTATACAATTTACCATTGTATTGGGTGTGTTGAGGACACAAGAGACTCTTTGCTATTTGGTTGCAGGGTTGTTTGAGAGAGACCATCTTCATCCTACGCCTCCCACGGATTGATAAACCTTAGGTCATCCACTTGAGGGAAATTTGCTACTGTCCTACAAACCTCTGCACTTGGAGGCCCAACAACGTCTACAAGAAGAATGTTGTGTAGTGGACATCAAGCTCTTTTCTGGCGCCATTGCCGGGGAGGCCAGGTAAGCGGTACTAACACCCCGTCAACTAAGCTCTTTTCCGGCGTCGTTGCCGGGGAGATTAGTGCTTGAAGGTATATCTTTAGATCTTGCGATCGAATCTTCTTGTTTCGTGTTTTATCACTAGTCTAGTCTATAAAAGAAAACTACAAAAAAATGGAATTGAGGGTGCCTCATATGCTTCATCTTTTTAATATCTTTCATGAAAATGATGGAAAGGAAAATTGTGCTCAAGTGTTAGAAGAAGAATGCATTTGAATGTTTGGCACTAAATATTTGAATGATGAGCATGATTGCAATGTTGTTAGTACGAATTCCTTGAATATCCATGATGCTAATGATATGCAAAGCCACAAGCTTGGGGATGCTATGTTTGACAAAGATGATATTTTTTGTCCCCCAAGTTTTGATGAGCAAATTTATTATGATGATAGCATGCCTCCTATTTATGATGATTATATTGATGAAAGTGGGTTTGGAAGAGTGTCAACTTTAGGAAGTAATGATCCCACTATTTTGGAGGGTGTTGAATCTTATTGTGATAATTATGAAAGTGGATTTGGAGAGGTCATGACTTTATTTAGTAATGATTCCACTATCTTGGAAGAGGTTTCAATTGATTATGATGAGAAGAAAGTTGCTACTTATGATGATTATTGTGATGATACTTATGTTATAAAAAGTAGTGATGATTATATTTACAAAACTTGTCATGATTATAATTACCCTTTTTCAGAAGATTACTCTTTTAATGTGGAAATAATTTATACACTACAAAAAACGACACATCCCTGACATTTTGGGCCGAACGAAAAAAAATTCTGTCATACTTATGACACTCTGTGACGATAATTGTGACAAAACCCGGTATCATCATAGATGTGGTGGGCTCCTACTTCTATGACAGGAAATCATGATAGAAAATGGGCTTTTCATCCTGGGCGGGCCGGAGACGCAGCTGCATGACATTCTTTGAGCCGTCCATGACGGAAAAAACCATGGTAGAAGCGAGGGCTAGGAAAATATTGGGGTGTTCCCGGTTACGGTGGGTGGTCGGGGCCGAGCGATGCACGGAGGTTTGCGCGTTTCTCTCGTACACGCACGCGCGTGGGTGCGAGGCTTTGGGCTCTAACTGAACCCGAGCGATTGCACTGCAGGCTACGCGTTACTGAACCCGAGCGATCGATCGATGGTTGTTAACTGAACCCGATTAAGCGATTCCTTCGCTACTGCTGCTAACTGAAGCCGATCGATGCTGCCTCCGGATGAACAGTGAGTGTTGCTGGGGGGGTTGGATGAACAATTCCCGGTGGGGGTGGATGAACAGGACCCCGTGGTGTTGCCTCTGGATGAATAGGACCCCGATCGATCGAGTAGGTTGGGGCTGGATGAACAGGACCCCGTGGAGGGCTGGATGAACAGGACCACCCCGTGGAGGGCTGGATGAACAGTAGACGGTGGAGGGCTGGATGAACAGTAGCCCGTGGAGGGGTGGTTGAACAGGAGCCCGTGGAGAGGGCTGGTTGAACAGGAGCCCGTGGAGAGGGCTGGTTGAATAGTAGCCGGTGGAGTAGCGCGCGGTGGAGGCTGGATGAACAGGAGCCCGTGGATGAACAGTCGCAGGTGGAGGCTGGAGGAGGTCGACGGTGGATGAACAGTAGCCCGTGGAGGCTGGAGGGGGTCGACGGTGGAGATGAACAGTATCCCGTGGAGTCCCGTTTTGCGGTACGCCACACCCCTCCCGATGAACAGGACCCCCGTTTTGACCGTAGCGCTCCAACATAAGTCCGTTTCCTCCGTTTTGCGGTACGCCACACCCCTCCCGATGAACAGGACCCCCTTTTCGACCGTAGCGCTCCAACACAAGTCTGTTTCCTCCGTTTTGCGGTACGCCACACCCCTCCCGATCAACAGGACCCCGTTTCGACCGTAGAAGGTCCAACACAAGTCTGTTTCCTCCATTTTGCAACAGGATCCCGTTTTGACCGTGGCCGGTCGAACACAAGGCCGTTTCCTCCGTTCTGCGGTACGACAGGCCTCGTTTCCATCGGCTGTTCCATCCAAGCCCTCCCGATGAACACGACGACGCATTCCGTTCTGACCCAGCCGGTTGGCTCCCCATGAACACGACGACGACCTTGTTTCTCTGTTCCGACCCAGCCATGTACACGAGCCCTGGCCATACGTATGCGTGAGTAGGCGTTCGAGACCCCGCCCGTATGTACGTACGTGGCCGTATTTTCTTTCTTGCACACTGGCTGCTGTACGTACGTGTACATGCTACATGCGCGCCTCTACTACGACACGTGCGCGCTCTACATCGACCAGTATGTACGTACACGTTCGCGACCAGAATGACAACACTACACACGCTTCGACGAGGTGGGTCCCGACTGTCAGGCACTTCCTTGCGTGCGAAGATATAGCTGGTGGGTCCCAGCAGTCAGGGGGGCGAATCTTTTTTTTTGCCCGGACGCACTTCCTTGCGTGCAAATATATAGCTAGTGGGTCCCAGCAGTCAGGGGGGAAACGTTTTTTTCGTGAAATACGGTGGCCCGTCCGGTGGGTCCCCGTTGTCAGGTGCAGGAATAATTATTTTGCGCGTAATAAGGAGGCACTTCCTTGCGGCTGCCATGGACACAGCTGTCAGCCTCTCCACGTACAGTATTCTTCCGATGGAAGTCGGTCGTTGACCACATTGACCACGCCACGCCGAGAGCACCAAGGCGGTGGATGGCGGCGAGGCCTAGGAAGGGGACGAGACGGAGCCAGGGAAGACGCGGCAGTGGATGCCCACGCGGAGAGGAGTACGAGGGTTCACTGGTTCGGCTGCAGTGTGAGGCTGCCATCGTTGCAGAATAACAGGGGGTGTGGGTGAGTAGAGGGATGGCCTGGCCAACGGTGGGAGTAGTAGGGGGTGGTGAGGCCTCCGCGACATCACAGCCGGCCACAGGAGGTAGGAGCACGCGGCACGACCGGCGCTGGTTTGGGCGGCTGGAGCAAGAAGACCAGAGGTTGAAGAAGCACTACGGTCGTTGGATGGACATCGTATGGTCAGTGGAGCTAGAATCATTCATATATTGACTAAGTTGACAAAGCCCTCCGTCCCCGTCAACTTAGTAGACCCACAAGTCAGCCTCCCACTGTGGTGGGTCCCAGGTGGCAGGGGGTATTCATTTTTTTATGCGCAATAAGGAGGCACTTCCTTGCGTGCGAAGATATAGTTGGTGGGTCCGACCTGTCAGCGGAGGGAACGTGTTTTTCGCAAAATACAGAGTCCCTTCCGGCGGGTCCCAGATGTCAGGTGGAGGAATCATTATTTTGCGCGTAATAAGGAGGCATTTCCTTGTGTGCGGCCGTGGACCCAGCTGTCAGCCTCTCCACGTACAGTCCACTTCTGATGGATGTCGTTCGTTGACCATGTTGACCACGCCGCGCCGAGAGCACCAGGGTGGTGGACGATGGCGAGGCCTATGAAGGGAACGACACGGAGCCGGGGAAGACACGACAGTGGCTGCCCACGCGGTGGAGAGTATGAGGGTTGACTGGTTCGGCTGCCGTCGCCGGAAAATAACAGGAGGTGTGGGTGAGTATAGGGATAGACAGGCCAGGGATGCGAGTATATGATGGGGCCATGAGGCCTGCCCGGCAGCACAGCCGGCCACAGGAGGTGGGAGCAGGCGGTTCTGACGGCGCTGGTTTGGGCGGCTGGGGCAGGAAGATCAGAGACTGAAGAAGCACGATTGCCGTTAGATTGACATCTAACGGTCTGACGCTGGTAGAGTCGATTGTTGACTAAGTTTCTTTTTTGAGAAACCTTGTGTACGCATGAACTTAGTAGGCCCACAAGTCAGCCTCCAAATCTGTGGCAGTCAACATAGAGCCCATTTGCTATTTTTTAATAATTTGCAGCCCATTTGCTAATTCTTAAGTAATTTATTACAGCCCATTTTCTGCCCAGGACCACGGTCAAAAAGTTCAACCTTATTTTGCATATTTTGGTGGAGTCCAAACTTTTGTAATCCTGAAATGATAAAAAAAATTAAGAACTTATTGATTTGCCAAAAAGAATCATTTTGTTTTTGTAAGCAAATAAAACGTGGGACAATTGAGTTGGTTAAAGGGAAAACCAGTGGTAAAAAATCATCGCTGGGAGGGAAAACAAAAAAAAAATAAGGATGTAAATATGAAAAGGGAGTTTTATGTATTTTCAATATAATGATACGTGTATATGAACTAGTAAAACTATAGGTAGAGATTAGAAAACGGATGTAGGACATGCGTTTCAAGAGGAAAATAGAACCGGGCTGTGTGTTTGATTCAGTAAAAAAACTGCGTGCAGATGTTGTAAGACAAAATATAACTAACGCTGGTGGGCCAGAGGCTAGTAGATACCTGCTGTATCTTTGTGCCCCGTTGTCATCATGGGCTGGGCCTGTTAAAAACAAAACCAAGCCTGGGCAGTCTACAGCCCAGTTGAAACTTGCTCGACCTGAAAAAACAATATACATGCTCAATAAACGAGAGAATTCTGCAAGTACAGACTGATAACTGGGGTGCAGCAGGGATATTGTTTTTTCATCGTGATAATAAGTGCATGCACTTGTTTCAAAAAAATGGAGAACTGGGAATTCGAACGGCATGTGCTTATGCTACCCATCAAATAAAAATCAGGTGCCTGAAAATTCGTTTTGAAACAAATGATTCAGCTTTATATCCACGTTGACCCTCGGCATGATGGTTGGAAGAAAATGCCAAGTTCATACCAAAAGATCATTAACAACAATACCAACTTGCGGATGACAAGGTAGTACAAGTACCAATCCAAACTAACTTATAATCTTTTTACTCCTAGCCCTAGTGTTCGTCTGGTAGAAAATCTTGCAGAGGACCTGTCGTGGTTTTGTCACGTCAGATGTCCTAGAGAAAGGACTTAGTCGTGGAGACATTGCTACGGGTTAGCTTGGAGGGGTTAAAGCGGACAAGGGATGCAAGAGAGTTTATACTGGTTCCGCCCCTTGCGGTGAAGGTAAAAGCCTAATCCAGTTGTTGTGGAATTGCTAGGGTTTCGATGACTAGGGAGCGAATACGCTTTGCCTGAGTCTCGAGTTGTTGTCCCTTCTCCTTGAACCGCCGCCGGGTCATCCCCTTATATACATGGGTTGACGCCCGTCGGTTTACAGAATCCCGAGGCCGGCTCATAAACGTGTCTGGCTCGGTCTCTGCTCTTTTATCTTACAACACAAGTTTACATACTAATGTCGGTTTACATCTACGGGCCTTAAATCGACTCTGGGCCCTGGGCCTTCATAAAGCGTCATTGTCTCTGTCTTCATGGGCTTCAGACATAATGAGCCACTATGGGGTTAACCCGGCCTCTCCTGGCCAGTTTACGCCCAGTAGTAATATCCCCAACATTAGGCCCCAGATTGATTTGAACTGGTTCATGTCAATCCTCAATACTTAAGAAGAATCTTCTTCAGCACCTTCACATAATCTTGTAAACCGTCGTGACGTCACCTTCCAGGACCATGATAAATTGCCATGACGTCATCTGTTATTAAAAATTGCGTATAACCCGCCTTCATTGATGGGCCTCCGACAATCGAGGCAACAGAGCTGTCACTTATCCCATTTTCTAGGCTCCTCAATTCTCGTGCCTGCCTTTTATCCATTCACTTTATGAAAAAGGCCGAGGGGTCCCTTTCACTTTTCCCCCTCGTGCCTCTTCGCGTCGTCATCTTCCTCGCGCCGACCGACCCTCGAGCTCTGCTGCTGCCGTTGTCCTTCGCCTCAGCTTCGAAAAAGGCCACTGCATCAACCTGACCGTATCAGAGAAACGCGATGATCCTCCGCTGCTTCCTCCTGCACCAGTAAGTTCCTTCTTTCCTCACTCTAGATCCACCATTAGGGCTCGGTGTTCTTCATAGTTCTTCAAAGTTCTTGAATCTGTTCTTCCTGGTTTCTCTTCAGTAGTACGAATGGCTAGTTAGATCTGCCTTTTCCAATGCCCTTGTACTTTAAACTCCTGCTTCTTTGTTAGAACATCTGCTTTATATAAAACTCATCTGAGCTTGGTGAACTCTTAACACGCTGGAAATTAGGTCAGAATATATTTTTTTCCAACGCGCGGTAGATCTGAAATTATCAAGCCCAGATGTGAAACTTGTTTTTCCTTTACTTACGCACCTTTTAGACATATACCTTTAGTGCCAAATTAGGCGGTTTAACTTCATATAAAAATGATGACCCAGTAGATACCATTAGTCCCCTGTTGAACCGCCAATGCATTCATCATTGTACTGTCTCCATTGTCAGGCTCCGGTTTATCAACGCTGGTTTAACAATATGCTTACATCCTTATACCGCTTTATAGTTGTCCACTGTCAATCTTAAACCGGCAATAATCATGTTTCAGATCTTCATTGCCATGGCCAAGCAAGTGTATGAATGCAATTGGGCTCCTTCTCGAGTAACCGAAGAGCAGTTAAACAACTGTGTTTTAACGGGCGCTTTAGCAAAGAAAGATGTCATCCACTGGAGGGTCCCTGGCCCGGAAAATCCTCCTACACCTAAGGACAGAGAGGTAGTCATGTTTGCTGATCATCTGGGTCGAGGTTTTAGCCCTCCCGGTTCAAAAAAATTCCGAGATGTACTGGCCAGTTTTCAGCTGCACCCTCAAGACATCGGTCCAAATTCTGTGACCAACATCTGCCACTTCCAAGTCTTCTGTGAGGCTTATCTACAAGAGGAACCTACAGTCGAACTGTTTAGGTATTTCTTTCACTTAAACCGTCGCACAGAGTTCACGGATGGACCCAATACGGAATTGGGTGGAATGGCGGTTCAGAAAAGGAAGGAAGTTACTTTCCCTCATCCCAAGCTCCACAGTCACCCCAAAGAGTGGAACCAGACTTGGTTTTACTGCAAAGATATATCTCCAACCGATGAGAACCCCTTGTCGGGATACCGCCCTCACCGCCTTAGTAATACACATCCTTTTCCTCAGAGGTTGACTGCAAAAGAAAGGGCCAACTATGCCCCCCAACCATCAAAGCTTAGAGCCTTCATGGCGAACGGTTTGACAGGAGTTGACCTTGCCCGTTGTTGGATAAGCTGGAGTATTCTGCCCTTAAGCCAGCGCTCCGGTTTGATGTGTGAGTACACAGGGAGTTTGAAGGATGCTCAACGACACATTGATATTCAGCTTACAGATGCGGAAGTTACTGAGGCTGTAAAAAATATGCTGAATGAACCAGAGGCTGTCTGTAGCCAGACCGGACTACTCTCTTTCTGCACTTTCAACAAACCGCCAGCTGTAATAATCACATAACTCTTTTTTATCTTAAGTAGCTTCTTGTCAAAATATTCTCTGAAACTTGGACTATTTTCTGACAGGGTGATGATCCGTTCTAGAACAAGAAACCACAAGACAAACCAGCAAAGCCGCAAGACAAAACGGCCAAGCCACTTTGCCCAAAGACCAAGGTTGTTAAGAAACCTGCCAAGAAAAGGACCACTGCATCCTCTTCGGCACTTTTCGTGGGCCTTTAAAATCCTTGGGCAGACGCACGTTGCGCAGCACTGGGACGAGGCACGGTACTCCCAAAGCGCTAAAGGTAACCCATGGTTCCACCGATGTGGTTGGACGAACCGGAGTAAGTTGGCGGGCCTCATGCTGTGCTGCTAACTCGGCTTCTCGACGAGCTCTAGCGCGATCCACCACCTCCTGAGCATCACCTCCCGCCGGGTTATGGCCTCGGGGCAGATCACGGTTCTGCGCATTGCTTGATACGGCCGGTTCATCCATACGCCTGCTGTAGCTCCGGCTTGGGCGGGGAGTAGAATGGATCCTCTCGCGACTATATGAATAAGCCTCCCGCTGAACCAAAGCTGTTTGAAGAAGCTCCCTAACCCGTCGCGTCTCGACTGCCAGCGGAGACTCGCCCTCGATCGGGATGGCCGCCAACCATGACGCGGCGGCAACAATGTTGTCCATTGGGTTAGAGTAATGACCCGGTGGTGTTGGGACATGCTGTGCCACAATGTTGTTCTGGCGAGGCGGATCCACCAAACGTGGCTGAACCGGCGCCCCCGCTCCCGACACCTCCGCTCAGTTTACCATCGGCGGATTACTAGTCCCTGCTCCTGGGTTATTAAAGAGGTTCCTAGCTTCATAAACCGGCGGCAGGCGAGATCGGTACCTCCTCTTCAGGATATCGTTCGACGCACTCTGATCCAGCATAAGTCGGTAAGCTTGTGCATCCAATGCGGCCCGTTCCGCGGCCATCCTGGTATCCTCAGCTGCCAAATCGGCTTTGGCCTGGGTGATCTGATCCTTCACCTTCGTGATTTTCACATTATGTGCATCTTGATCCACCGGGTTAACCTCCACCATCAGCGTTGCCAAAGCGTCAAATAAATCAGATAGAACCTGAGCCGACGGTCGCATAGGGCCTCCTGCCCCGGCTGCTGTCGCTGTTGCTGATCTGGAAATCATCGCTGCTGCGGTCGAAGAGTGGAGCGCTGGTTGCGTACCGGCCATGAAGATCGCAGCCCGGTTTGGCAGATCACAGGGGTCCGGAATACTGTCGCCATCGGAACAGCCCCCAATCCGGCCATCTTGCAACTGATATAACGACTCGGTCTCCGCGGTTGATGACTCGTCGTCGGAATAAACGACAGTTTCACCACCAGATTCCGGTCTGTCCTCAGATTCCCCTCCGTGGATGACTCCCATGAAGGCACGCTTCATGACAGGCTTAACCCGGGCAGATCTCGCACGCTGAGCCGTTTCAACGAGGTCGGTGCAGATGTCCGGCTCAGGGCCCGGTTCGCCGATCTTGCCAATGAAGACGTGTATGCCACCAAAGGGGACTCAGTACCCGTACTCGATTGAGCCGGCCTCGGGGCCCCAGCCCGCATCGTCGATGTAGAGCTTGCCACGACGACTCTTGGTCATCCGGCCCACAGCGTAGCCCTTGAGTCCTTTGAAGCTGCCCTCTAAGAACTTGAAACTATCGTGCGATAGCCCCACGGTGGGCGCCAACTGTCGTGGTTTTGTCACGTCAGATGTCCTAGAGAAAGGACTTAGTCGTGGAACCATCGCTACGGGTTAGCTTAGAGGGGTTAAAGCGGACAAGGGACGCAAGAGAGTTTATACTGGTTCAGCCCCTTGCGTTGAAGGTAAAAGCCTAATCCAGTTGTTGTGGAATTGCTAGGGTTTCGATGACCAGGGAGCGAATACGCTTTGCCTGAGTCTCGAGTTGTTGTCCCTTCTCCTTGAACCGCCGTCGGGTCGTCCCCTTATATACATGGGTTGACGCCCGTCGGTTTATAGAATCCCGAGGCCGGCTCATAAACGTGTCCGGCTCGGTCTCTACTCTTTTATCTTACAACACAAGTTTACACACTAATGTTGGTTTACATCTACGGGCCTTAAACCGACTCTGTGCCCTGGGCCTTCATAAAGCGTCATTGTCTCTGTCTTCATGGGCTTCAGACATAATGAGCCACTATGGGGTTAACCCGTCCTCTCCTGGCCGGTTTACGCCCAGTAGTAATATCCCCAACAGGACCAGCTCCCGCTCCTTCTCTTGCTCCAGGCCCCGAGGTGGTACTAGTGCATCACCCAGTTGGTCCTCTGTTGGTCCAAGTTCTTGTTGGTGAAGGAAATATGCCCTAGAGGCAATAATAAAGTTATTATTTATTTCCTTATATCATGATAAATGTTTATTATTCATGCTAGAATTGTATTAACCGGAAACATGATACATGTGTGAATACATAGACAAACAGAGTGTCACTAGTATGCCTCTACTTGACTAGCTCGTTAATCAAAGATGGTTATGTTTCCTAGCCATAGACAAAGAGTTGTCATTTGATTAACGGGATCACATCATTAGGAGAATGATGTGATTGACTTGACCCATTCTGTTAGCTTAGCACTTGATTGTTTAGTATGTTGTTATTGCTTTCTTCATGACTTATACATGTTCCTACGACTATGAGATTACGCAACTCCCGTTTACCGAAAGAACACTTTGTGTGCTACCAAACGTCACAACGTAACTGGGTGATTATAAAGGTGCTCTACAGGTGTCTCCGAAGGTACTTGTTGGGTTGGCGTATTTCGAGATTAGGATTTGTCACTCCGATTGTCGAAGAGGTATCTCTGGGCCCACTCGGTAATGCACATCACTTAAAGCCTTGCAAGCATTACAACTAATGAGTTAGTTGCGGGATGATGTATTATGGAACGAGTAAAGAGACTTGCTGGTAACGAGATTGAACTAGGTATTGAGATACCGACGATCGAATCTCGGGCAAGTAACATACCGATGACAAAGGGAACAACGTATGTTGTTATGCAGTTTGACCAATAAAGATCTTCGTAGAATATGTGGGAGCCAATATGAGCGTCCAGGTTCCGCTATTGGTTATTGACCGGAGACGTGTCTCGGTCATGTCTACATAGTTCTCGAACCCGTAGGGTCCGCACGCTTAAAGTTCGATGACGGTTATATTATGAGTTTATGTGTTTTGATGTACAGAAGGTAGTTCAGAGTCCCGGATGTGATCACGGACATGACGAGGAGTCTCGAAATGGTCGAGACATGAAGATTGATATATTGGACGACCATATTCGGACACCGGAATGGTTCCGAGGGTTATCGGATATATACCGGAGTATCGGGGGGTTACCGGAACCCCCTCCGAAGGTTAGTAGGCCTCATGGGCCCAAGTGGTGGAAGAGGAGAGGCAGCTAAGGGGCAGCCGCGTGCCCCTCCCCCCCAAGTCCGAATTGGACAAGGAGGGGGGCGGCGCCCCCCCTTTCCTTTCCCCCTCTCTCTCCTTCCCTCTCCTCTCCTACTCCAACATGGAAGGGGGGGGGGTCCTACTCCCGGTGGGAGTAGGACTCCTCATGGGGCGCGCCAAGGGTGGCCGGCCCCCTCCCCCTCCTCCACTCCTTTATATACGGGGAGGGAGGCACTCCCTTGAGACACAACAATTGATCCCTTGGATCTCTTAGCCGTGTGCAGTGCCCCCCTCCACCATAATCCACCTCGGTCATATCGTAGCGGTGCTTAGGCGAAGCCCTGCGTCGGTAGAACATCATCATCGTCACCACGCCGTCATGCTGACGGAACTCTCCCTCAAAGCTCGGCTGGATCGAAGTTCGATGGACGTCATCGAGTTGAATGTGTGCTGAACTCGAAGGTGCCGTGCGTTCAGTACTTGATCGGTCAGATCGTGAAGACGTACGACTACATCAACCGCGTGATGCTAACGCTTCCGCTTTCGGTCTACGAGGGTACGTGGACACACTCTCCCCTCTTGTTGCTATGCATCACCTTGATCTTGTGTGTGCGTAGGAATTTTTTTGAAATTACTACGTTCCCCAACAGTGGCATCCGAGCCAGGTTTTATGCGTTGATGTTATATACACGAGTAGAACACAAGTGAGTTGTGGGCGATACAAGTCATACTGCTTACCAGCATGTCACACTTTGGTTCGGCGGTATTGTTGGATGAAGCGGCCTGGACCGACATTACGCGTACGCTTACGCGAGACTGGTTCTACCAACGTGCTTTGCACACAGGTGGCTGGCGGGTGTCAGTTTCTCCAACTTTAGTTGAACCGAGTGTGGCTACGCCCGGTCCTTGAGAAGGTTAAAACATCACTAACTTGACGAACTATCGTTGTGGTTTTGATGCGTAGGTAAGAACGGTTCTTGCTCAGCCCATAGCAGCCACGTAAAACTTGCAACAACAAAGTAGAGGACGTCTAACTTGTTTTTGCAGGGCATGTTGTGATGTGATATGGTCAAGGCATGATGCTATATTTATTGTATGAGATGATCATGTTTTGTAACCGAGTTATCGGCAACTGGCAGGAGCCATATGGTTGTCGCTTTATTGTATGCAATGCAATCGCCCTGTAATTGCTTTACTTTATCACTAATCGGTAGCGATAGTCGTAGAAGCAATAGTTGGCGAGACGACAACGATGCTACGATGGAGATCAAGGTGTCGCGCCGGTGACGATGGTGATCATGACTGTGCTTCGGAGATGGAGATCACAAGCACAAGATGATGATGGACATATCATATCACTTATATTGATTGCATGTGATGTTTATCTTTTATGCATCTTATCTTGCTTTGATTGACGGTAGCATTATAAGATGATCTCTCACTAAATTTCAAGATAAAAGTGTTCTCCCTGAGTATGCACCGTTGCCAAAGTTCGTCGTGCCCAGACACCACGTGATGATCGGGTGTGATAAGCTCTACGTCCATCTACAACGGGTGCAAGCCAGTTTTGCACACGCAAAATACTCAGGTTAAACTTGACGAGCCTAGCACATGCAGATATGGCCTCGGAACACTGAGACCGAAAGGTCGAGCGTGAATCATATAGTAGATATGATCAACATAGTGATGTTCACCATTGAAAACTACTCCATTTCACGTGATGATCGGTTATGGTTTAGTTGATTTGGATCACGTGATCACTTAGATGATTAGAGGGATGTCTATCTAAGTGGGAGTTCTTAAGTAATATGATTAATTGAACTTGAATTTATCATGAACTTAGTACCTGATAGTATTTTGCATGTCTATGTTTGTTGTAGATAGATGGCTCGTACCGTTGTTCCGTTGAATTTTAATGTGTTCCTTGAGAAAGCAAAGTTGAAAGATGATGGTAGCAATTACACGGACTGGGTCTGTAACTTGAGGATTATCCTCATTGGTGCACAGAAGAATTACGTCCTGGAAGCACCGCTAGGTGCCAAACCTGCTGCAGGAGCAACACCAGATGTTATGAACGTCTGGTAGAGCAAAGCTGATGACTACTCGATAGTTCAGTGTGCCATGCTTTACAGCTTAGAACTGGGACTTCAACGACGTTTTGAATGTCATGGAGCATATGAGATGTTCCAGGAGTTGAAGTTAATATTTCAAGCAAATGCCCGGATTGAGAGATATGAAGTCTCCAATAAGTTCTACAGCTGCAAGATGGAGGAGAATAGTTCCGTCAGTGAGCATATACTCAGAATGTCTGGGTATAATAATCACTTGATTCAACTGGGAGTTAATCTTCCGGATGATAGCGTCATTGACAGAATTCTTCAATCACTGCCACCAAGCTACAAGAGCTTCGTGATGAACTATAACATGCAAGGGATGGATAAGACGATTCCCGAGCTCTTCGCAATGCTAAAGGCTGCGGAGGTAGAAATCAAGAAGGAACATCAAGTGTTGATGGTCAATAAGACCACCAGTTTCAAGAAAAAGGGCAAAGGGGAGAAGAAGGGGAACTTCAAGAAGAATAGCAAACAAGTTGCTGCTCAGGAGAAGAAACCCAAGTCTGGACCTAAGCCTGAGACCGAGTGCTTCTACTGCAAGCACACTGGTCACTGGAAGCGGAACTGCCCCAAGTATTTGGCGGATAAGAAGGATGGCAAGGTGAACAAAGCTATATGTGATATACATGTTATTGATGTGTACCTTACCAGAGCTCGCAGTAGCACCTGGGTATTTGATACTGGTTCTGTTGCTAATATTTGCAACTCGAAACAGGGACTACGGATTAAGCGGACACTGGCTAAGGACGAGGTGACGATGCGCGTGGGAAATGGTTCCAAAGTCGATGTGATCGCCGTCGGCACGCTACCTCTACATCTACCTTCGGGATTAGTATTAGACCTAAATAATTGTTATTTGGTGCCAGCATTGAGCATGGACATTATATTGTTGGGAATCGTAGCATAATTTTAAAATTTTCCTACGCTCACCAAGATGCATCTATGGAGTATACTAGCAACGAGGGGAAAGGAGTGCATCTACATACCCTTGTAGATCGCGAGCGGAAGCGTTCCAATGAACGTGGATGACGGAGTCGTACTCGCCGTGATCAAAATCACCGATGACCGAGTGCCTAACGGACGGCACCTACACGTTCAACACACGTACGGTGCAGCGACGTCTCCTCCTTCTTGATCCAGCAAGGGGGAAGGAGAGGTTGATGGAGATCCAGCAGCACGACGGCGTGGTGGTGGATGTAGCGGGATGCCGGCAGGGCTTCGCCGAGCTTCTGCGAGAGAGAGAGGTGTAGCAGGGGAGGAGGGAGGCGCCCAAGGCTGTCATATTGCTGCCCTCCCTCCCCCCCTTTATATAGGCCCCCTTGGGAGGGGGGCGCCGGCCAAACCCATCTAGGGTGGGGGCGGCGGCCAGGGGGGTGCCTTGCCCCCCAAGGCAAGTGGGAAGCCCCCCACCCTAGGGTTCCCAACCCTAGGCGCATGGGGGGAGGCCCATGGGGGGGCGCCCAGCCCACTAGGGGCTGGTTCCCTTCCCACTTCAGCCCACGGGGCCCTCCGGGATAGGTGGCCCCACCCGGTGGATCCCCGGGACCCTTCCGGTGGTCCCGGTACAATACCGGTAACCCCCGAAACTTTCCCGGTGGCCGAAACTTGACTTCCTATATATAATTATTCACCTCCGGACCATTCCAGAACTCCTCGTGACGTCCGGGGTCTCATCCGGGACTCCGAACAACTTTCGGGTTTTCGCATACACATATCTCTACAACCCTAGCGTCACCGAACCTTAAGTGTGTAGACCCTACGGGTTCGGGAGACATGCAGACATGACCGAGACGCCTCTCCGGTCAATAACCAACAGCGGGATCTGGATACCCATGTTGGCTCCCACATGTTCCACGATGATCTCATCGGATGAACCACGATGTCGAGGATTCAGTCAATCCCGTATACAATTCCCTTTGTCAATCGGTATGTTACTTGCCCGAGATTCGATCGTCGATATCCCAATACCTTGTTCAATCTTGTTACCGGCAAGTCTCTTTACTCGTACTGCAATGCATGATCCCGTGACTAACGCCTTAGTCACATTGAGCTCATTATGATGATGCATTACCGAGTGGGCCCAGAGATACCTCCCCGTCATACGGAGTGACAAATCCCAGTCTCGATCCGTGCCAACCCAACAGACACTTTCGGAGATACCCGTAGTGCACCTTTATAGTCACCCAGTTACGTTGTGATGTTTGGCACACCCAAAGCACTCCTACGGTATCCGGGAGTTGCACGATCTCATGGTCTAAGGAAAAGATACTTGACATTAGAAAAGCTCTAGCAAACGAAACTACACGATCTTTTATGCTATGCTTAGGATTGGGTCTTGTCCATCACATCATTCTCCTAATGATGTGATCCCATTACCAATGACATCCAATGTCCATAGTGAGGAAACCATGACTATCTGTTGATCAACGAGCTAGTCTACTAGAGGCTTACTAGGGACACGTTGTGGTCTATGTATTCACACATGTATTACGATTTCCGGATAACACAATTATAGCATGAACAATAGACAATTATCATGAACAAAGAAATATAATAATAACCATTTATTATTGCCTCTAGGGCATATTTCCAACAGTCTCCCACTTGCACTAGAGTCAATAATCTAGTTACATTGTGATGAATCGAACACCCATTGCGTCCTGGTGTTGATCATGTTTTGCTCTAGGGAGAGGTTTAGTCAACGGATCTGCTACATTCAGGTCCGTATGTACTTTACAAATATCTATGTCTCCATTTTGAACACTTTCACGAATGGAGTTGAAGCGACGCTTGATATGCCTGGTCTTCCTGTGAAACCTGGGCTCCTTCGCAACGGCAATAGCTCCAGTGTTGTCACAGAAGAGAGTCATCGGGCCCGACGCATTGGGAATCACCCCTAGGTCGGTAATGAACTCCTTCATCCAGACTGCTTCCCGTGCCGCCTCCGAGGCTGCCATGTACTCCGCTTCACATGTAGATCCCGCCACGACGCTTTGCTTGCAACTGCACCAGCTTACTGCTCCTCCATTCAAAATATACACGTATCCGGTTTGTGACTTTGAGTCATCCAGATCTGTGTCGAAGCTAGCGTCGACGTAACCCTTTACGACGAGCTCTTCGTCACCTCCATAAACGAGAAACATATCCTTGGTCCTTTTCAGGTACTTTAGGATATTCTTGACCGCTGTCCAGTGTTCCATGCCGGGATTACTTTGGTACCTTCCTACCAAACTTACGGCAAGGTTTACATTAGGTCTGGTACACAGCATGGCATACATAGTAGACCCTATGGCCGAGGCATAGGGGATGACACTCATCTTTTCTCTATCTTCTGCCGTGGTCGGGCATTGAGCCGTGCTCAATTGCACACCTTGCAATACAGGCAAGAACCCCTTCTTGTACTGATCCATATTGAACTTCTTCAATATCTTGTCAAGGTATGTACTCTGTGAAAGACCAATGAGGCGTCTCGATCTATCTCTATAGATCTTGATGCCTAATATATAAGCAGCTTCTCCAAGGTCCTTCATTGAAAAACACTTATTCAAGTAGGCCTTTATACTTTCCAAGAATTCTATATCATTTCCCATCAATAATATGTCATCCACATATAATAAGAGAAATGCTACAGAGCTCCCACTCACTTTCTTGTAAACACAGGCTTCTCCATAAGTCTGTGTAAACCCAAACGCTTTGATCATCTCATCAAAGCGAATGTTCCAACTCCGAGATGCTTGCACCAGCCCATAGATTGAGCGCTGGAGCTTGCATACTTTGTTAGCATTCTTAGGATCGACAAAACCTTCCGGCTGCATCATATACAACTCTTCCTTAAGGAAGCCGTTAAGGAATGCCGTTTTGACGTCCATCTGCCATATCTCATAATCATAGTATGCAGCAATTGCTAACATGATTCGGACTGACTTCAGCTTCGCTACGGGTGAGAAAGTCTCATCGTAGTCAACCCCTTGAACTTGTCGATAACCCTTAGCGACAAGTCGAGCTTTGTAGATGGTCACATTACCATCCGCGTCTGTCTTCTTCTTAAAGATCCATTTACTTTCTATAGCTCGCCGATCATCGGGCAAGTCAGTCAAAGTCCATACTTCGTTTTCATACATGGATCCTATCTCGGATTTCATGGCTTCTAGCCATTTGTCGGAATCCGGCCCCGCCATCGCTTCTTCATAGTTCGAAGGTTCACCGTTGTCTAACAACAAGATTTCCAGGACAGGGTTGTCGTACCACTCTGGTGCGGAACGTGTCCTTGTGGACCTACGAAGTTCAGTAGTAACTTGATCCGAAGCTTCATGATCATCATCATTAACTTCCTCCCCAGTCGGTGTAGGCACCACAGGAACATTTTCCCGCGCTGTGCTACTTTCCGGTTCGGAAGGGGTGACTATCACCTCATCAAGTTCCACTTTTCTCCCACTCAATTCTTTCGAGAGAAACTCCTTCTCTAGAAAGGACCCGTTCTTGGCAACGAAGATCTTGCCTTCGGATCTGAGGTAGAAGGTGTACCCAATAGTTTCCTTAGGGTATCCTATGAAGACTCACTTCTCCGACTTGGGTTCGAGCTTTTCAGGTTGAAGTTTCTTGACATAAGCATCGCATCCCCAAACTTTTAGAAACGACAGCTTAGGTTTCTTCCCAAACCATAATTCATACGGTGTCGTCTCAACGGATTTCGACGGAGCCCTATTTAAAGTGAATGCGGCAGTCTCTAAAGCATAGCCCCAAAATGAGAGCGGTAAATCGGTAAGAGACATCATAGATCGCACCATATCCAATAGAGTGCGATTACGACATTCGGACACACCATTTCTCTGAGGTGTTCCAGGCGGCGTGAGTTGTGAAACTATTCCACATTTCCTTAAGTGTGTACCAAACTCGTGACTTAAATATTCTCCACCACGATCTGATCGTAAGAATTTTATTTTTCTGTCACGTTGATTCTCAACCTCACTCTGAAATTCCTTGAACTTTTCAAAGGTTTCAGACTTGTGTTTCATTAGGTAGACATACCCATATCTACTTAAGTCATCAGTGAGAGTGAGAACATAACGATATCCTCCGCGAGCCTCAACACTCATTGGACCGCACACATCGGTATGTATGATTTCCAATAAGTTGGTTGCTCGCTCCATTGTTCCGGAGAACGGAGTCTTGGTCATCTTACCCATGAGGCATGGTTCGCATGTGTCAAATGATTCGTAATCAAGAGACTCCAAAAGTCCATCTGCATGGAGCTTCTTCATGCGCTTGACACCAATGTGACCAAGGCGGCAGTGCCACAAGTATGTGGGACTATCGTTATCAACTTTACATCTTTTGGTATTCACACTATGAACATGTGTAACATCACGTTCGAGATTCATCAAAAATAAACCATTGACCAGCGGGGCATGACCATAAAACATATATCTCAAATAAATAGAACAACCATTATTCTCGGATTTAAATGAGTAGCCATCTCGAATTAAACGAGATCCAGATACAATGTTCATGCTCAAAGCTGGCACTAAATAACAATTATTGAGGTTTAAAACTAATCCCGTGGGTAGATGCAGAGGTAGCGTGCCGACGGCGATCACATCGACCTTGGAACCATTCCCGACGCGCATCGTCACCTCGTCCTTCGCCAGTCTCCGTTTATTCCGTAGTTCCTGTTTTGAGTTACAAATATGAGCAACCGCACCGGTATCAAATACCCAGGAGCTACTACGAGTACTGGTAAGGTACACATCAATTACATGTATATCACATATACCTTTGGTGTTGCCGGCCTTCTTGTCCGCTAAGTATTTGGGACAGTTCCGCTTCCAGTGACCACTTCCCTTGCAATAAAAGCACTCAGTTTCAGGCTTGGGTCCATTCTTCGACTTCTTCCCAGTAACTGGCTTACCGGGCGCGGCAACTCCCTTGCCGTCCTTCTTGAAGTTCTTCTTACCCTTGCCCTTCTTGAACTTAGTGGTTTTATTCACCATCAACACTTGATGTTCTTTTCTGATCTCCCCTTCCGCTGATTTCAGCATTGAATATACCTCAGGAATGGTCTTTTCCATCCCCTACATATTGTAGTTCATCACAAAGCTCTTGTAGCTTGGTGGAAGCGACTGGAGGATTCTGTCAATGACCGCGTCATCCGGGAGATTAACTCCCAGCTGAGTCAAGCGGTTGTGCAACCCAGACATTCTGAGTATGTGCTCACTAACAGAACTATTCTCCTCCATCTTACAGCTGAAGAACTTGTCGGAGACTTCATATCTCTCGACCCGGGCATGAGCTTGGAAAACCAATTTCAGCTCCTCGAACATCTCATATGCTCCATGTTTCTCAAAACGCTTTTGGAGACCCGGTTCTAAGCTGTAAAGCATGCCGCACTGAACGAGGGAGTAATCATCAGCACGCTGCTGCCAAGCATTCATAACGTCTTGGTTCTCTGGGATTGGTGCTTCACCTAGTGGTGCTTCTAAGACATAATCTTTCTTGGCTACTATGAGGATGATCCTCAGGTTCCGGACCCAGTCCGTATAGTTGCTGCCATCATCTTTCAGCTTGGTTTTCTCTAGGAACGCGTTGAAATTGAGGACAACGTTGGCCATTTGATCTACAATACATAGTGTAAAGATTTTAGACTAAGTTCATGATAATTAAGTTCATATAATCAAATTACTCAATGAACTCCCACTCAGATAGACATCCCTCTAGTCATCTAAGTGAAACATGATCCGAGTTAACTAGGCCGTGTCCGATCATCACGTGAGACGGACTAGTCAAGATCGGTGAACATCTCCATGTTGATCGTATCTTCTATACGACTCATGCTCGACCTTTCGGTCCTCCGTGTTCCGAGGCCATGTCTGTACATGCTAGGCTCGTCAAGTCAACCTAAGTGTATTGCGTGTGTTCCGAGGCCATGTCTGTACATGCTAGGCTCGTCAACACCCGTTGTATGCGAACGTTAGAATCTATCACACCCGATCATCACGTGGTGCTTCGAAACAACGAACCTTCGCAACGGTGCACAGTTAGGGTGAACACTTTCTTGAAATTATTAAAGGGATCACCTTACTTACTACCGTCGTTCTAAGCAAATAAGATGCAAAAACATGATAAACATCACATGCAATCAAATAGTGACATGATATGGCCAATATCATCATGCTCCTTTGATCTCCATCTTTGGGGCACCATGATCATCTTCGTCACCGGCATGACACCATGATCTCCATCATCATGATCTCCATCATCGTGTCTTCATGAAGTCGTCACGCCAACGATTACTTCTACTTCTATGGCTAACGCGTTTAGCAACAAAGTAAAGTGATTTACATGGCGTTATTCAATGACACGCAGGTCATGCAAAATAATAAAGACAACTCCTATGGCTCCTGCCGGTTGCCATACTCATCGACATGCAAGTCGTGATTCCTATTACAAGAATATGATCAATCTCATACATCACATATATCATTCATCACATCTTCTGGCCATATCACATCACATAACACATGCTGCAAAAACAAGTTAGACGTCCTCTAATTGTTGTTGCAAGTTTTTACGTGGTTTGTAGGTTTCTAGCAAGAACGTTTTCTTACCTACGTATGACCACAACGTGATTTGCCAATTTCTATTTACCCTTCATAAGGACCCTTTTCATCGAATCCGTTCCGACTAAAGTAGGAGAGACAGACACCCGCTAGCCACCTTATGCAACTAGTGCATGTCAGTCGGTGGAACCTGTCTCACGTAAGCGTACGTGTAAGGTCGGTCCGGGCCGCTTCATCCTACAATGCCGCCGAAACAAGAAACGACTAGTAGCGGCAAGAAGAATTGGCAACATCAACGCCCACAACTTCTTTGTGTTCTACTCGTGCATAGTAACTACACATAGGCCTGGCTCATGATGCCACTGTTGGGAATCGTAGCATAATTTTAAAATTTTCCTACGCTCACCAAGATGCATCTATGGAGTATACTAGCAACGAGGGGAAAGGAGTGCATCTACATACCCTTGTAGATCGCGAGCGGAAGCGTTCCAATGAACGTGGATGACGGAGTCGTACTCGCCGTGATCCAAATCACCGATGACCGAGTGCCGAACGGACGGCACCTCCGCATTCAACACACGTACGGTGCAGCGACGTCTCCTCCTTCTTGATCCAGCAAGGGGGAAGGAGAGGTTGATGGAGATCCAGCAGCACGACGGCGTGGTGGTGGATGTAGCGGGATGCCGGCAGGGCTTCGCCGAGCTTCTGCGAGAGAGAGAGGTGTAGCAGGGGAGGAGGGAGGCGCCCAAGGCTGTC
>NC_057811.1:122571169-122585627 GCF_018294505.1 Triticum aestivum | reverse complement strand
GTTTTGTTTTTCCTTTTTCCTTTTCTTTTATTTATTTTCTCTTCTGTTTTATTTCATTTTAAATATTTAGGCCTTTTATAAAAGCACGGTTCCTTCACCATAAACACCTAAGCAATTATTTGCACACTCCGGACATTTTAGTTTAATATTTTGAAAACTTTGATGTTTGCCTTTTATTCAATTTTGAATTTGAATTGGTTTTTGAACTAACGCGGGATTATCAACAGTAACTATGGTGACGTGGCATCATTAACAGGGGATTGCTGTAGCCTAATTATCCAGGCGTCACAATTCTCCTCCACTACAAGAAATCTCGTCCTGAGATTTAAGAGGTAGTGAAAGGGGGAAAGGTTTTGGTTATGAATCTAGCGGGTCTTCTCATCCTGGCTTGCTCTTCGCGAAGAAGTTGATCCCTGTCGTTGATGTCTTCATTTCTCTACTTCAGGTCATCTTGACGAAGTCGCATCCTTTCTTCGGGGTCTGTCTCGTACTTACGAATAGGTAAGGGGCAGTTCAACAATGATAGAATGCTATAAGGGTTAACCATTGGGGGTTACCCATGAATGAACACAGGGGTATCTCTCGAGTTGTTCAAATGAAACACATCGAGAGCCAAGCAAGAGGGTGTAGTAAGAAGTATCAAGCGGATAGGCAATTGTTCGATGCCCAATTAGAAGGTGAAAGGGTTTCAGGGCACGAGAATAAGTATCGCGTCTGATACCAGAATAGAAAACTAGGAAGGTGACCCGTCAATTACATACGTAGCCAGGCTCAAGGAATAACTTTGGCAACAGGGTGTACAGGAGAGTCAGGTTTCGATCCTGTGGAACTGTGGGTTATGGGCCCACCATGTGGGTTAAAATAAGGAAGGGCGTTGACATCTGGCACGGTCATGATAGCAAGGCATGTCAAAGAATAACCGGTCAGTTATGTTGACTGCATCGTTGGTACCAAGGGCGAGGGACGAAGAGAACCATTTTCCTGCTCGTTGAACGAGGCAGACCATTAGGCAAAGTTCTCGTCCATCGGTGGCTACCAGAATGTCATCAACAATAGTAACACGGTCTTACTGACAGAGTTGTACACCGAGGTGTTTACATAAGCAGTGAATTGTTACTGCTTAGATCATATAGATCACAAGAAAGGTTAAACCAAACAACGGAAAGGAAAATATGGTTATCAGATTAAACAGAACAATGGAAAGGAAAATGTGTTTAAACACATATTTCAGGGGTATATCCTTCCCAAGGGCAAGCAGAGCATGATATCCATGACAGGATATAAAGTAGAAAACCATTTAGGTAGGGGAGAGAAATTTCCTGACATTACCCATACAACGGTGTTTGGATAATTGATAAAGAGAATTTAGCATTGTGCTTCAACTGCTCTTATTGAAAATTGGAGTACCACAGACATGCTTCGGGATAGCATTGACATGGTCTTCAAGCAAAAATCAGGCTTTGGATACACAAAGGATCCATCAGGATAAACTTATTAAACAAGGCATTCAATTTCCTCATGGAAAAATGATTAACCTTGTTAAAAAGGAAACTATAACACTAGGTCCTTTGGTCAGGCGTGCTAGGCATGACATCACCTTACCGGGGCATATAGGGACCAATGTTATAACTCTTGAAAATATGTTCCAACCTTCATATCTGACCGAGATTCAGATCTGATTGGTGTCAAGATACCTTAGACTCAGGATGCCTGAGAAGAAAGGTGCAACACAAATTATCGAGGTGACATTGTATGATTCTCGGGAATTAAACCATGGAAACGAGTTCCGAAACAAGAGTTCATCATTAAATCAAGGAGAGGTGAGGAGGTGACTGATTGACTCAGCGACAATCCATTGACATTTCCAAAAAGGATGGATTTCCACAACTATGTGAACAAGGAGATAACATTAGCCAGATCAAATGACTTAATGATGTATGCTGGAGGAAAACATACACAATTAAACATGGGTTGAAAGGTGCACTCGAAATATGGGTTGGGTTGCACGCCCAACGTCGGAATGGCGATTGAGCAACCAACACACTAAATTGGAATTATTGTCCAATAACTCTGAAGCAATAGGGTTGCTAGAGATATTAAATTTGCACAACAGAGTTCACTCAACACGGGGACCAAGAAAAGAATGGTGATGGTGAGAAGCATCACTGTATCACAAATTCTTAAGAGGTGGTGTAATTCTCACAACATTGATGACATAAGAGATGGTAATGTTCCGAGTAAAGAAGAACAATTGCTAGATGGCAGGGAACTCAAGGTATAACACCAAACACGAACAAGCTGTGTTGGTGGGAAGGCAATAAAGTGGTCGATGATAATAAAATTCATCGAGGGCAAGGATGGTATTTCTCATCATGAATTCAATTAATATCCTAGAAGATCTCAGAATGCTGATGATGATCATGACACATTTGTTAAGAGATTTCATGAAGATGTAACCAACCGGTGATGACATCAAGTCACAGGAATGATGAAGCGAAAGGTTATTGGAACCAAGGGTACGACACAAACTCGAAATCAAGTTTGTTGTTCAAGGGGAAATGATATGACGAGGAAGATGGACGTAAGCTTAGCTCATCGTCCAAAATTTTGCTACGGGGAGAAGGGCCAGGTAGCACAGTTAAAATTTAGTACGATAATGATATAGCCGATCAGGCTTGGGATGACTTGAAGGGTTAATAAACTCGTAAGCAACGAAAATCACTTAGAGTTATTGAATCGGAGTGCGGACTCGATTCACTATTCGGTGTTCTCGGTTGACGACAACCCAGAACCCAAGAAAATTGGAACCGGTGAGAAATAACAGTTGATGAAGAACCCATAAGAAGTTATGAAGTTCCATGATATTCTTGAGATACCAGGGTGTAATACTCGACGAGAGGTCAAAGTAAAGGTTGGACTGGTGTATTGATCCATAGAAGACAAGTGCTTAAACTTGCCCGTGAAATGGGATCAAAGAAGAACATATGGTCGGAACCATAGTTGCAAATGATCTATTCACAGATACCAGATGATAGTTATCAATGAAATAGTTATTATTACAAGAAGCTTCCATGATAGGATCTACATCGTGTCCATGGGCATGAACACATAGTTCAAGGTCGACTCCCACTCCTTTAATGCATAACCTTTCATTCACTTCTCGCCTTCAACGAAGTTGTGGTGTTGAAATTTTATCTGACATATATAACACCAGTAGAGTATGACCCGTAGTAGTTTCAGGGTTCACACGGATTAGAAAAGGCATAGGTTCAACCCATCGGGGCCTCTTAGGAACATATACCACAAACTTCAGGGGTAAATAACACAAGCTCGAAAGCAGAGCATGTTTGACAAAGCAGAGGATACAATTTACCAAAGGCATTATGTATCCGAGAAAAGACTCACAGAGTTATTGAATATAAAGGACGTCATCGGATAAAATCGAATAAGGATCTGGTGGTCCATAAGGGATCTGGTGTGAGCATCGGTACTCAACCAGAAGAAGAAAAAAGCAAGGAGATCGGATTATCGAAACAACTGACTAATCCAAGCTCAAATGCAAAGGAGTTATGATTTCCAAATTAAGGGCTCAGAAACAAACGCTCTGATTAAGGATGGATAAGTTGAGTAGACTTAGGGGTACAATCAGCAATAATTTCATTGGTCGAGAACCAGCTCATGTTTAAAATGACGTCTGAGCCGGAAGGATGAATTCTATGATCTGATTGAGGATTGCGAGCATTCGCAAAATATTGAATCAAGGGACTCGAAATGATAGTGACAAAGGATGTCAATGGAGCTTGCTAGAAATATGGAATTAACCATAGTGCCGGAAGGCAAGGAATTCAGAAGCAATAGACTCCTGAGGATTTTCAGAAAACCGAATAGTATCCCGAAGAATTTTGTGAAACACAAGAACTAGGGATGAACAAATCCTCGATAAATGTGAGGAATTATGCGTAGGTGTAATCGTGTAGAAAAGAGCTGCAAGGCAATAAGCACAAAGGATTCTCGGAATAGCGGGAAGTAGTTCAGGGTGTCTTGTACTAACAAGAGTAATCGAGAATGAAGGTATGGGTGGCAAGTATAAGTAGCTATCCATAGGGATGTCTCGGTGGTAGGGAATTGCAAACCCGATGAGCACAAGTTCTCGAAAGAACATCAGAGAGTATCTTCGGAATCTTCTGGTGCAGTGGGCGATCATCTGTAATAAAGGGCTCTCCGGGTGGTAGTGATCACGAGATCCTAATGTTAGAGTTAGCAAAATTCATTTAACCCGAATAGAAGAGAGATCAGAGTCCCAGAGTATACACGAGGAGTAAAAGATCCTAATACCACCCAATGGCGACGTGGGCTCGTAAGCCGCACATCCATGTTAGTAAAAGCTTTTCAAAGACTAGACTCAACTTCGGCAAGGAGTGTGGAAGGGGGATTCCTACAGGCAGTCGGCTCTGATACCAACTTGTGACGCCCCCGCTTCAATTGTACACTAATCATACACGCAAATGTGTACGATCAGGATCAGGGACTCACGGGAAGATATCACAACACAACTCTAAAATAAAATACGTCATACAAGCATCATAATTCAAGCCAGGGCCTCGAGGGCTCGAATACAAGTGCTCGATCATAGACGAGTCAGCGGGAGCAACAATATCTGAGTACAGACATAAGTTAAACAAGTTTGCCTTAAGAAGGCTAGCACAAAAGTAGAAACGATCGAAAAGGTGAGGCCTCCTTCCCGGGACCTCCTAACTACTCCATGAAGCCGAACTCCACGTAGAATCATCCTCGGGATCCTCTGGCTCCTGGACTCCAGCATCTGGTTGCGACAACCGAGAAGAATGGAAAGGGAGAAAAGAGGGAGAAAAGCAACCGTGAGTACTCATCCAAAGTACTCGCAAGCAAGTAACTACACTACATATGCATGGGTATCAGTGTAAAGGGCAATATCGGTGGACTGAATTGCAGAATGCCAGAATAAGAGGGGGATAGCTAGTCTTGTCGAAGACTACGCTTCTGGCAGCCTCCATCTTGCAGCATGTAGAAGAGAGTAGATGGTAAGTTCACCAAGTATCATCGCATAGCATAATCGTACCCGATGATCCTCTCCTCGTCGACCTATGAGAGAGCGATCACCGGGTTGTATCTGGCACTTGGAAGGGTATGTTTTATTAAGTATCCGGTTCTAGTTGTCATAAGGTCAAGGTGCAACTCCGGGTCATCCTTTTACTGAGGGACATGGCTATTCGAATAGATAAACTTCCCTGCAGGGGTGCACCACCTAACCCAACACGCTCGATCCCATTTGGCCGGACACACTTTCCTGGGTCATGCCCGGCCTCAGAAGATCAACACATCGCAGCCCCACCTAGGCACAATAGAGAGTTCAGCACGCCGGTCTAAATCCAATGGCGCAGGGGTCTGGGCCCATCGCCCATTGCACACCTGCATGTTGCGAGGGCGGCCGGAAGCAGACCTAGCCTAGCAGGCGTTCCAGTCCAATCCAGCGCGCGCCGCTCGGTTGCTGATGTCACGAAGGCTTCGGCTGATATCACGACGCCGAGTGCCCATAACTGTTCTCGCGTAGTTGGTTAGTGCGTATAGGCCAGTAGCCAGACTCGGATCAAATACCAAGAACTCGTTAAGCGTGTTATTTTGAAATAACCGTGAACGCCGACTAGGGCCAGGCCCACCTCTCGCCTAGGTGGTCTCAACCTGCCCTGTCGCTCCGCCACAAAGATCCACTCGCGGGTACTCCTCGAGCCGACCCAACTTTAGTCACCACAGGTATCATGTAAAGTATATAAGTATATACCCGTGATCACCTCCGGAGTGATCACGGCCCGATAGTATAGCAAGGCAGACAGACAAGAATGTAGGACCACAAATGGAAATACAGCATCCTATACTAAGCATGTAGGATTGCAGGTAAAGGTAACAACAGTAGTAGCAAGGACAGGCTATGCATCAGGATAGGATTAACGGAAAGCAGTAACATGCTACACTACTCTAATGCAAGTAGTAGAGAGTAGAATAGGCGATATATGGTGATCAAGGGGGGGGGGCTTGCCTGGAAGCTCTGCCGAGAAGGAGGGATCGTCAACACCGTAGTCGTACGGGGTAGCAGTGGCGTCGGTCTCGGTGTCTAGCGAGAGAAGAGGGGGAAGAAACAATAAATACAATGCAAACAAATGCATGATGATGCATGACATGACAAAGCGTGATGCTAGGCGTGCCCAATCGCGGTAGTAGGTGATACCGGCGAAGGGGGGAAACATCCGGGAAAGTATTCCCGGTGTTTCGCGTTTTCGGACAGATGAACCGGAGGGGGAAAGTTGTGAGTTCGATAGGATAGGGATGTGTGGCGGACGAACGGGCTGCGTATCCTGTCAGATGTGGGGTTTCGGCAAACCCTTAAGGTTCGAACACTGGGGTGCGCACGAAGTCTTTCCCTCCTACCGATCTACGCCCTAGCTCGCTAAGATCTCGCGGACGAACTCGCAACATAGAAAGACATGAGGTTTATACTGGTTCGGGCCACCATTGTGGTGTAATACCTTACTCAAGTGTGGTGGTGGTGGATTGCCTCTAGGGCTGATGATGAACAATACAAGGGAAGAACAGCCTCCCGAGGTTGAGGTGTTCTTGTGGCTAGGGTAGGCTCTCGATCGGGTTGGATCAGGCTAAGATGAGATGCCCCTACTATGGTGGCTAGCTCTACTTATGTAGGCCCTGGTCCTCTTCCTAAATATCGAGTGGGAAGGGATCCAACAACGGCGGGCAAATTTGAAGGGGGACAGCTAGTACAAGCTATCCTGACAAAAGCGGTCTTCGCCTGCGAAAAGCTCTGGTGGTGACGCCGTCTTGGGCTCCATGATGACCTCCGTCTTGCCGTCCTCCTGGTCTTGGTCTTGTTGCACCAATATAGCCACCTTAGCCTGATGCCTCGGTACTCTTCGCCTGCGTTGGCCTCCTTAGCACCAAAGAGGAAATAAGGACGCTATGCGCGCTGGTGCCTGCCTGGCGCCCGCCTGGTGTCGTTCGTCATGGCTCACGTCACGAGAGCCTCATGAGGTTTGCCCCGCCTTGATATCTCCGCTCCTCGTGAGCCTGCCTGGCTAGGCCACTCCAGAGGTGGTCTTGCATCGTCCGCCTCGCGAGGCTTGGACCCTCGTGAGGGTCTTGGATGCTTTGTTGATGAAGATGGGCCGTACGGCCTGCTGGCTTAGCCACGCTGTGGGCCGCAGGCAGGCAAGTCTGGGGACCCCCGTTCCCAGAACGCCAACAGTAGCCCCCGGGCCCAAGGTGCACTCTGGCTTGGCTTCGCGGTGAAGTCAAGGGTCAAGTTCGGAGCACCGCGGGCCCCAAAAGCCCGCGGCCTCGGTTGACGCGTGGTGGTTGATTGGACGTGGGCGACTCCGCTTCCCCATGCGGCCCCCGTGGCCTACACAGTTATTCCTCCGTCGCCTGCGCCTCGCTTCCCCAATCCCCCTGCTTCCTTGAGACTCTGCTTCCCTTCTCCGATCTGACCTGCCCTCCCCCTGCTTCGTTGCCATGGCGCCAAAACAAGCGGACAAGGGGAAGAAGCCGATGTCTCCGTAAGGCGCACCTCCAGCTGTCGAGCCAGCGCTAGGCCGATCCCGGGTGCTCAACAACGAGGCCATGGACAAGGTGCGTCTGATGCTCGCTTCCAGCTTCAACGAGTGGGGAGAGACGGTGGCTTGGCCTGCGTCTCGCACTCGCATGGCTCGGGCAGCCACTGAGGTCCCAATCTTCATAGATGCCCTCTGGGCTGGCCTGATTCCTCCCTTCTCTGCCTTCCTCAACGCGGTGCTAGAGCATTACCAGATCCACATGCTGCATCTTGACCCCCAATCGGTGACTCTTCTTGCTGTCTTCGCCTTCGTGTGCGAAGCCATGGTGGGCATCGCTCCTTCGGTGGCCCTCTTCCGTCACTTCTTCTCATTGCACCTGGCCGACCCTCTGCAATGCTCGGGTGCATGAGCTTCCAGGCCGTGGCTACGACCGCGGGCGCGGGGATTGACTTCGTGCTCCCTTCATCCACGAGCGAGTTTCGTACGCGACGGGTGTTTGTCGATGCTGGCATGCTCAGCCCCCTGCTTCGTCTCCCGACGGGGCCTGCTGTTTCAAACTCCGGCTGGAGCCACCAGAAGCTCTCGAGCCCCCGCCCTGCTCTTGTCTGGGCCAGGCTGAGGCTGCTGAAGGACCGCGGCGTGACCGCGCCGATGGTGGTGAAGGAGTTCTTCAAATGCCGGGTTGCTCCGCTTCAGCGCCACTCTCGCCCAATGTGGACCTTGCTCAACAGTCAGGACCACATGAGGTTCCAGGAGTCTGGGCTCCCCCTTGGGACGCGGCAAACAGTGCTCAAGGTCTTGACGGGTGTCCCCTTGTCGGCCGAAATGCCTGGGAAGAATTGCCTGCTGTATCGCTGCAAGAACAAGGATGAGTTTGCAGCGAGCATGCCTTCCTTTGACGAATGGGGGTTGCGACCGATTGGATTGGTGGGGCCCCGCGAGAACCCGTCGTCGTGGTTCCCTTCTTCACTGCCGGCGCCAAGCTCGCCACAGGTGAAGGTTCGGGAGAGCGAGCTCCGATGGGGGCCGGTGGCCCAAGTCCCGAGGAACACATGCCGAATGGTGATCCTGGGGCGTCGTCTTCGGGGGCCTACGACCCCCCTCCTGAGGCGCCGATTACGCAGCATGCGGCTCCCGAGGCCAAGGCTCCACGGGCCTCGGGAGGTTGTGGTGAGACGGTGCCCGGCTGTTTGCCGCAACCGGGCACCCCTGAAGATATCCTTCCAGGCACTTCTTCGGCCCCTCTGTGCACCGGCCGTCACGTCCAGCATTTCGGTCGTCTTTGTGTGGACTTCGGGGAGCTCCGCAAGAGGAAAGGATCCCCTAGCGGTAGCAGCATCTTCGGGCCGTTGAAGCGGCGAAAGTACATCGTCATTGACGCGTAAGTACCTTGTTGTCACAGCTTCTTACGTGTTGCCTTCTTGTCCTGACATCAGTTCTCCAGGGCTCCTTCCGTTGAAGTTGTTGCGTCTCCCGAGAAGCGGCCTCCTCCTTCATCAACTCCCCCATCCGCCTTGAGCGTTCCTGGTCATCCTACCGCCCTTGGAGCTGGGTCAATCGGGGGAGCATCTCTGCCTCCGCGGCGCACGGAGCCCGCAGCTTGGCCATCCCTCCCTCAGGGTCTGGTGTGGAGCTTGGCGGGCGTGCCCAAGGCCCCTCCTTCGCTCATAGGCAGCAGCTGGCTGGCTTCGATCTTTGGTTCCTCTTCAAGCAGTGAGCCTCAGCCAGCTTGGGTTTCTCGTGAGGACGGGCTGGCGTTAGGTGCGGCGTCAGCCCCTAGCCCCCTGCCGAGGGGTGGTGCGCCGCTTGGCGCCCCGCCCGCAGCCCCCGAGGTGGAGGACGAGGAGGGTCGAGCGTTCGAGCTCGAGCGCGGGCGGAGCGTGGTTCGGCACGAGCTCTTCCAGGAGGCGATGGGCGCGATGAGCCAACTTGGTGAAGAGCTCGCGGGTGTTGACTCGCGCCTTGAGGCCGAGGGTCTCCGGCTGGTGGAGGAGCTGCGCAAGCTGAGGGTGGCCATCAACCTCGGTCGCTATCAGCGCGACCTTGAGAATGCGAAGGCCGAGGCGTCCCTCAAGATCGCCCATGAAGCCCGCTCGTGAGCCTTGGAAGAGGCTCGCGAGGCTGACCGCCGTTGCGAGGCTGAGGAGGAACGCGCGTGGGAGCTCCAGGCCTGGAGCACATCCCTTGAGCAGCAGGTGGAGGCGCGCAGGGCCGCTCTTGCATCGCTGAGGGGGACACCGGCGGAGGATGAGGAGGTCCGGAAGCGCGGTGAGACGCTAGCCCTGGAAGCCGTGGAGCACAGCCTCTAGCTCGAGCGACTGGAGACGAGGGAACGTCAAGTTGCTCAAGCAGAAGATGTCGTCAGGGCTCGCGAGGCCGGAGTCGAGGAGGAGGTGAATCGCCGGGTGGCCGAGGTTCGCGCGGACCTGGAGGGTAGGTACGACCTGAAGCTGAAGCTCGCGGGTACGGAGGATGCGGGTAGGGCCGCTGCCCTCAGGCCCAGGCTGGATGAGGCTGAGAGGCACGCGGAGGCCATGGCTGCCGCCCTGGTTACGGCACAGGCGGACTTGGTCTCCGCCCGCGCCGAGCTGAGCTCCCTTCGTAGGTGGGTTGATGACGCTGAGGCCGTTGCATGGCAGAACACGGAGGAAGGAAGTGCTCCAACGACGAACGCTGGAGCGCGAGCATGCTCCTATGCTTCAGGATCTTCGGAACAGGGCCAACACCGCCCTGGGCCATATTTGCGATGTGGAGGTGCCGGCCCCTCACTCGAATGACTATGCCAGCCATTTGATCTTCTTCACTGAGGTGGTGACGCACCTAGAGGCTCGATCTGCCAAAGCTCGACAGCTTGTGGAGGAAAGGGGGTGTGGCCTGCTTGAGCGCGCTTTCTCCCGTGTCTTCAGCCACCTTCTGAATGCCGACCCCAACTTTGATTTCGACGCCACCATCGCTCCCGTTCCAACGGTCGTCCGGGATGACCTGGCGCGTTGGGTTGAAGACAACGTGGACGCGTTGGTCAGGGCCTTCACTACAGAAGATGACGGGGTGGTGGTCGCCGCAGACGACGGCGACGTGGTTGACGACGGCGTCGGGGGCGTCGCCGGCAGTGGCGACGTTGCCGATGAAGACGATGATGACGCGAGTGACGCATCCGCGGGTGATGTAGCGAGCGACATTTTGGGCTGATCCCATGTTCTCCTGTCGTTTCATCCTGCACACGAAGCTCGGGCATGGCCCTTGGGAAACTTGTAAGAGCATTTTGGGAGGGGGAGCCCCTCATGTAAGCAAATTGCAGTTTTTACTCTCCTATGCGATGTGAGTTTGTGTCCTCGTGAATCTGGATGCGAGTTCTTTGTCGTGATTTACCTTTGCCAGCGCCAGCTTTGAGCTGGGTCGTGGCGCGTCGAGTTTCTGAGAACCCTGCGGAGCTCGTCGCCCCGTCAGAAGGGGCCCCACAAGAGGTGAGCACCACTTGTAGTGCTAGCGCGCACTGGGCGTGCGCGCTTCGCGCTGCCCCGCTCGCGAGGAGCTCGTGAGGGGAAGGCGACGAACATGAGTCCCAGGCAAAACGAGATCCAGAAGGCAAGAAATTGCTCGAACGAGAAAAGGCTCCCCCCACGCGCATCGATAAAACTCAGCTTCAACTCAAATCCAGATACAGAAAGCAAAGCTACAAAGAGAGATATCCAAAGCAAAAAGGCCGCGTCCGGCACGTAGTCTAGTCTTCTGGTCTTCAAGTCTTCTCACCAGCGTGAAGTTAGGTGCTGCCACTAGGCGTGGGAGGGAGCCCCAGGGCCTGAGGCCGGCACCCCTGAGACACCGGGGCGTGTACAGCCCCAACTCATTATTACGTGAGAGTGTCACGGGCGGCGAGCTTCACAGGCACCGGGCCTTCTTCACAGGTACCGGCCTTGCTTCATATCACCAGACGAGGGCCCCGCCTTGCGCCACCCTTGACCTCCTTTGAGACGACCGGTCACCGGGACGACACAAAGGAGGGAAAGAGGACGCCAGCGGTGCCCCGGCGACGACAGGTCCTCTGCCGGGGGAAGGGTCGTCGAGGCCTCCCCGGCAGAGGGCCTACCTCCGGGTGTCGACAGGCGTCGCGCGCCGCGGAGAGGGGCCTTGCTCCTGACTCCCTCCCGGCGGCCCCCAGCGTGTCTCCCTGGTTGGGACAGGTGCCGCCGTGCCAGGGTTGTCGATCGACGCTGCAACCTGATTCATCTGCAGCCCATGGTTAGCATAAGCCTGTTCCGGACAGATTAGCGGTACCCTGTAGTTGCCGTTGCCGGCGCGACCATCGTGGTTCTCTGTTGGTTCTTGGAAGGCTTCGGCTCCTAGCGCCCCTCTCCCCAATCTTCTCCAATGAATGAGCCGGGGTCGTCCTCTGGTGCGTACTCTTGGTCCATCATGCGGGGCACGTAGGCTTCCGAGGCCGTCACCCCAAACACCTTGCCGTGGTGCCCCACACTCCATGTTGCTCGGCCCAGGGTGGCGTCCTGAGGATGATAGCGTGGCATCTGGCTGGGACCATGGAGGGCAACGCTTGTGCGCGTGCTTGTCGCGGGCGGCATGGCGGAGTCGGAGCCCCCTACGTCGTTGGCCGTGCTGATGTTGATGAAGCCTCGGGCATAGTTGATGGCGCGCGGATGTGGTGAGGTTCACCGCGAAGCCCTGCAGTGGCCTGAGGAGGAAGTCGATAGCAGAAGGGTGGTGCTCCCGACGCCGCTGCGTCCAGCAGCTCGGCAACACGCTCCAGAAGTGTATCCTAGCCGCTTTCCATTAGCCTGCATCGCAGCAGCTCCCTTGCCACGGTGAGCGCTGCCCGTATGTTTGCTTGCTCCCGCCGTGAGTGCGGCGCCGTTGCTGCGGCGTGGCTCGCTGCTCTTGCGGCGGCCCGTACTTGCCGTGGGGTGAGGGTGGACGGCGCCTGGCCGCGCTGCCCACGTTCGGCGGGGTTTGGCAGCGCTCGCGCCGCCTGGAGTGTAGGGTCGAGATCTTCATGGGCAGGCGACGCTGCCCGGGCTGGCCAGGCTGCCCAGCGGTCAGAGCGGGCCCTTGAGTCGCCGGACATCATGGCTGGGGAGTGTCGGCGAGCTGGTTGGTGGAGAAGAAGCTCCAGCGCACCCCTACCTGGCGCGCCAAATGTCGGATGTGGGGTTCCGGCAAACCCTTAAGGTTCGAACACTGGGGTGCGCGCGAAGTCTTTCCCTCCTACCGATCTACGCCCTAGCTCGCTAAGATCTCGCGGACGAACTCGACGAACTCGCAACACAGAAAGACACGAGGTTTATACTGGTTTGGGCCATCGTTGTGGTGTAATACCCTACTCCAGTGTGGTGGTGGTGGATTGCCTCTAGGGCTGATGATGAACAGTACAAGGGAAGAATAGCCTCCCGAGGTTGAGGTGTTCTTGTGGCTAGGGTAGGCTCTCGATCGGGTTGGATCAGGCTAAGATGAGATGCCCCTACTATGGTGGCTAGCTCTACTTATATAGGCCCTGGTCCTCTTCCCAAATATCGAGCGGGAAGGGAGCCAACAACGGCGGGCAAATTTGAAGGGGGACAGCTAGTACAAGCTATCTTGACAAAAGCGGTCTTCGCCTGCGAAAAGCTCTGGTGGTGACGCCGTCTTGGGATCCATGATGACATCCGTCTTGCCGTCCTCCTGGTCTTGGTCTCATTGCACCAATATAACAACCTTTGCCTGATGCCTCGGTACTCTTCGCCTGCGGTGGCCTCCTTAGCACCAAAGAGGAAATAAGGACGCTGCGCGCGCTGGCGCCCGCCTGGTGTCATTCGTCATGGCTCATGTCACGAGAGCCTCGTGAGGTTTTCCCCGCCTTGATATCTCCGCTCCTCGTGAGACTGCCTGGCTAGGCCACTCCACAGGAGGTCTTGCGTCGTCCGCCTCGCGAGGCTTGGACCCTCGCGAGGGTCTTGGATGCCTTGTTGATGAAGATGGGCCGTACAGCCTGCTGGCTTAGCCACGTTGTGGGCCGCAGGCAGGCAAGTCTGGGGACTCCCGTTCCCAGAACGCCGACATATCCGGATTTGTCTCGTCGTTCTGAGCAACTTTCATGTAGAAAGTATTTTCATCTGAGCTACGGTTTATTTTAAATGTTTTTCAAAAGTTTTAAAACATTTTTATAATTTATTTAATTAATTTAATTCAACATTATCCAGAACAGTGCATGCTGACATCATCATGACGTCAGCAGTCAATAGAGGTGTTGACTGGGTCGCTGACATGTGGGTCCCGCATGTCAATGACTGTTAACTAACTAACCAGGTTAATTAGTTTAGTTAACAGATTAGTTAAGTTAATTAACATTAGTTAATTATGTTAATTAGATATTAGATTAATTAAACACAATTGATTTAGTTATTTATTTTAAATTCTTCTTAATTCCTTTTTTCTTTTAAAATGTTTGAGGGGCTGGGCCCCTATGTCATTGGCCCATAGGCCTTAACGGGGCGGTTAGCGGGCGCTGGGCGTGCGCCCCTCATCGACAGGGAGGAAAACGGCGTTGGGCACCGACGGCCTCAGCGACGAGCAGCCGCAGCGGCGCAGGGGGGGCCGGGGCCGCGTGCCGGCGTGACGCAGCAGGGCCGCCACGGGACGGGGAGACGACGAGCGACGAGTGGGGGCGGTTGAGGTGGACGAGGCCGTGGCCACGGCGGGGCGACGGGCGAGCAGCGGGGCGCGCGATGAGCAGCGGTGGAGGCGGGGTGGCGCGGCAGCAATGGCCAAAGGGAGTGGCGGGCGCCGGCGGCCGCTGTAGGAGGGGCAAGCTGCGAGGGGCTCGGGGCCGACCGGAGCTCAACAGGAACTGGGCGAGCGGAAGGCCGCGGGCG
>NC_057811.1:122258131-122259919 GCF_018294505.1 Triticum aestivum | reverse complement strand
TTTTTGTGTGTTCAAAATGCACCATTCAAAGCCACATCATCATTTTTCAATCCTTTCTGACTTCATTTGTTATTTTTCATGCATTTACTAATTATTTTGAGCTATAAGACCCTAAAATTGAAAAGCATTTCAAATGAACTCTGAAAATGTTGAAAGTTGGCATGATATCATCATTTCATCCACATAGCATGTGCAAGAAAGTTGAGAGGGTTACGGCAAAAACTGGATGCACTTCGAGTACAAAACGGATAATCTCTTTCAAAGTATCAGGATTTCATCCGGAAACTCGTCTGTTACAAAGGGATTTCATTTTTTAAAACTTACTTGAACTCCTGATTTTTTGTGTGTTCAAAATGCACCATTCAAAGCCACATCATCATTTTTCAATCCTTTCCGACTTCATTTGTTATTTTTCATGCATTTACTAATTATTTTGAGCTATAAGACCCTAAAATTGAAAAGCATTTCAAATGAACTCTGAAAAGGTTGAAAGTTGGCATGATATCATCATTTCATCCACATAGCATGTGCAAGAAAGTTGAGAGGGTTACGGCAAAAACTGGATGCACTTCGTGTACAAAACGGACAATCTCTTTCAAAGTATCAGGATTTCATCCGGAAACTCGTCTGTTACAAAGGGATTTCATTTTTTAAAACTTATTTGAACTCCTGACTTTTTGTGTGTTCAAAATGCACCATTCAAAGCCACATCATCGTTTTTCAATCCTTTCTGACTTCATTTGTTATTTTTCATCCATTTACTAGTTATTTTGAGCTATAAGACCCTAAAATTGAAAAGCATTTCAAATGAACTCTGAAAAGGTTGAAAGTTGGCATGATATCATCATTTTATCCACATAGCATGTGCAAGAAAGTTGAGAGGGTTACGGCAAAAACTGGATGCACTTCGTGTACAAAACGGACAATCTCTTTCAAAGTATCAGGATTTCATCCGGAAACTCGTCTGTTACAAAGGGATTTCATTTTTTAAAACTTATTTGAACTCCTGACTTTTGTGTGTTCACAATGCACCATTCAAAGCCACATCATCATTTTTCAATCCTTTCCGACTTCATTTGTTATTTATCATGCATTTACTAATTATTTTGAGCTATCGGACCCTAGAATTGAAAAGCATTTCAAATGAACTCTGAAAAGGTTGAAAGTTGGCATGATATCATCATTTCATCCACATAGCATGTGCAAGAAAGTTGAGAGGGTTTCGGCAAAAACTGGATGCACTTCGTGTACAAAACGGACAATCTCTTTCAAAGTATCAGGATTTCATCCGGAAACTCGTCTGTTACAAAGGGATTTCATTTTTTAAAACCTATTTGAACTCCTGACTTTTTGTGTGTTCAAAATGCACCATTCAAAGCCACATCATCATTTTTCAATCCTTTCCGACTTCATTTGTTATTTTTCATGCATTTACTAATTATTTTGAGCTATAGGACCCTAGAATTGAAAAGCATTTCAAATGAACTCTGAAAAGGTTGAAAGTTGGCATGATATCATCATTTCATCCACATAGCATGTGCAAGAAAGTTGAGAGGGTTACGGCAAAAACTGGATGCACTTCGTGTACAAAACGGACAATCTCTTTCAAAGTATCAGGATTTCATCCGGAAACTCGTCTGTTACAAAGGGATTTCATTTTTTTAAACTTATTTGAACTCCTGACTTTTTGTGTGTTCAAAATGCACCATTAAAAGCCACATCATCATTTTTCAATCCTTTCTGACTTCATTTGTTATTTTTCATGCATTTACTAATTATTTTGAGCTA